>NC_142079.1:5357500-5477500 GCF_059756535.1 Pantherophis guttatus | reverse complement strand
TCTGTTCATCTGATTTTGGAGTCTGCTGGTTTTACATTGCCCCCTCAATGGGGTGCTTACCCCTTTTCGTTTTCTGGATTTTGTGATCCGGATTCAACAGTCAAACGGATAGGTTTTTTTTCCCCCCTTTTGACCAGTCCTATATGGAACCATTTCTCAGCTTCTCCAATTTGCCACCAATAGTTACACATACACACACTGAGTGAGGGAAACATTCTTGAAATTTCTCAGGAGAGGGAGGGAAGACAATGAACTGCTCTTCTAGAAGGTATTGAATGAGATAAGCCTACGGGAAAAAGGTTCCCCTCGCACATATGTGCTAGTCGTTCCCGACTCTAGGGGGCGGTGCTCATCTCCGTTTCAAAGCCAAAGAGCCAGCGCTGTCCGAAGACGTCTCCGTGGTCCTGTGGCCGGCATGACTCAATGCCAAAGGCGCACAGAACGCTGTTCCCTTCCCACCAAAGGGGGTCCCTATTTTTCTACTTGCATTTTTTTTACCTGCTTTCGAACTGCTAGGTTGGCAGAAGCTGGGACAAGTCACGGGAGCTCACCCCTTTACGCGGCGCTAGGGATTCGAACCGTTGAACTGCCGACCTTTCAATCGACAAGCTCAGAGTCTTAGCCACTGAGCCATCACGTCTAAATTGCCCTATCTGGAGGACAATTAAATGGGAAAAATCATCATTTGCCTATTGCTATCTAGTGGTGTCATTGCACAATCAATGCATAGATATCGCATAGTCATTCCATAGTTATTCCATAGTCAACCCAGGGTCATTGTATAGTAGATTAGCCTTAAGAGGATCCATGCCACGCGCCCCTCCGTCTTCCAGTAAATGCTTTTCAGAATTCATTTGTTAGTTAGATTTACCATTCAAGACAACTGATTCCTTCCTCTTAATGTGATGTTTCTGTTCATGGATTCAGTTCAAAGTCAAGTTGATCAAATCATGGAACCAAAATGACTTTTCAGAATTGAATCCAAAAATCAGATGAAATCATGGACTTGAATTGGATGCTCCTGAAACTATTTGATGGTTTTGAAGCTCCTTCCTTCCTTCCTCCCTCCCTTCCCATATTGCAAACTTCCTTCCTTCCTTCCTTCTTTTATTTCTTCTTTCCTTAATTTACATATTGCAAACTTCCTTCCTTCTTTCGTTTCTTCTTTCCTTAATTTACAAATTGCAAAAGTTCCTTCCTTCCTTCCTTTCTTTTTTCTTTCCTCCCTCCCTCCCTTCTTTCATTCCTTCCTTCCTTCATATATTGCAAACTTCCATCCTTCCTTCTTTCATTTCTTCTTTCCTTAATTTACAAATTGCAAAGTTCCTTCCTTCCTTCCCATATTGAAAATGCCCTTCCTTCCTTGTTTTGTTTCTTCTTTCCTTTCTTCACATATTGCAAACTTCCTTCCTTCTTTTGGTTCTTCTTTCCTTAATTTACAAATTGCAAAGTTCCTTCCTTCCGTCCTTCCTTCCTTCCTTCCTTTCCTCCCTCCCTCCCTTCTTTCATTCCTTCCTTCCTTCATATATTGCAAACTTCCATCCTTCCTTCTTTCATTTCTTCTTTCCTTAATTTACAAATTGCAAAGTTCCTTCCTTCCTTCCCATATTGCAAATGTCCTTCCTTCCTTGTTTTGTTTCTTCTTTCCTTCCTTCACATATTGCAAACTTCCTTCCTTCTTTTGGTTCTTCTTTCCTTACTTTACATATTGTAAAGTTCCTTCCTTCCTTCTTTCTTTCTTTCCTTCCTTCCTTCCCATATTGCAAACGTCCTTCCTTCCTTGTTTCGTTTCTTCTTTCCTTCCTTCACATATTGCAAACGTCCTTCCTTCCTTCTTTTGTTTCTTCTTTCCTTAATTTACATATTGCAAACTTCCTTCCTTCCTTCCCATCCTGCAAAATCACCAACACTGTGAACCTGACACTCAAGCAGTCAACCACTTAGCTGTACACCTTGGACGGTTTGCCCCCCTCCCTTCCCAGTGCCATTCCCTCCCTTCCTTTTCAACAACTGCCTTGCCTGCCTACCCGTCAGCCCAATTGCCTTGGCACACAGGAAGGCCCTTTTTCCCCCCAGCCCTCTAATCTAACATCCCCAGTGGGAATGTTTACAGCAAACTGCCACTTGAAACATCTTATCAAGTCCCTCTTGTATCTCCTGCCACTCAGGGGGCTGATATTCTCTCAGCTGATCCATTTGGAGGGGAGGAGAGGATGGGTGTTTGCAGGGCAAACCCAGGCTTTGAGACAGAGGAGAGAAAGCAGAGGACGCTGGGTAAAGAAACCCATGAATTCTTTGGGCACTTTTTGGAACTACGCTGGCATCTGTTTTGGAACTTGTCTGCTGCAGGAACAAGAAAAGTGCACAGTTCTTAAGTCCAGATTTGGGACTTGATGGAGAGTCCAGTTACAAAATACAAGAGAAGAATAGAGTAGAGTGGAGTGGAGTGGAGTAGAGTAGAGTAGAGTAGAGTAGAGTAGAGTAGAGTAGAGTAGAGTAGAGTAGAGTAGAGGAGGAGGAGGAGGAGAAGGAGAAGGAGAAGGAGAAGGAGAAGAAGGAGAAAGAGGGAAAGAAGAGGTAGTAGTAGAAGAATGAGAGTAGAAGCAAAAGGAATAGAACAGAACAGAACAGAACAGAAAATAGAATATAATGGAATGGAATAGAATAGAATAGAATAGAATAGAATAGAATAGAATAGAATTGAATTGAATTGAATTGAATTGAATTGAATTCTTTATTGGCCAAGTGTGATTGGACACATAAGGAATTTGTCTTAGGTGCATAGGCTCTCAGTGTACATAAGGAGAATAAAATACATTCATCAAGAATAAAAAGATACAACACTTAGTGATAATCAAGGTTACTAATAAACTATCAAATCGTACTAGGAAACAAGACAATATAAATCACAGAGATACAAGTAACATGGTTATAGCAATAAGTGGGAAGAGATAGATACTAGTAAGAATGAGAAGAAGAATAGTAATACATCTTAGTAGTTAATTTGACAGTGTTGTGGGAATTATTTGTTGTGATGGCGTTCGGGAAAAAAACTGTTCTTCTAGTTGTTCTGGTGTGTAGTGCTCTATAGCCTCGTTTTGAGGGTAGGAGTTGAAACAGTTTATGTCCAGGATGCGAAGGGTCTGTAAATATTTTCACACCCCTCTTTTTGACTTGTGCAGTATACAAGTCCTCAATGGAAGGCATTATTTTTTCTGCAGTTCTAACTATCCGTTGAAGTTGAAATAAACTTCTTGGACTACTGAGAATGTGTGTGTTTTTTTTTTCACTTGGCACTGAGAGCCTTCCTTAACTTACGATGAAGCACACGGTTATTCCATTTTACATATAGACCAGGAGTCTCCAATTTTAAGACTTGTGGACTTCAATTCCCAGAATTCCCCAGCCAGCCATGTCTACAAGTCTTAAAGTTTCCAAGTTTGGAGACACCCCCCCACCCCCACCCCCATCTAGAGGCAAAGAAAAAAAATCTATTAGATCGTACAACGAATCAATGCAGAATTCTCACCTGAGGCACAAATGATCTAGCTCAAATGTTCATAGTTCGAACCACAAGTTGAGAAGACTCGGCTTCCTTGAGAAGGCTTTAACTGGGTAAGATGGAAGGAAGGAAGAGGATTGACCTGCAGCCAGGTGGATGGGCCCAATTACAGCATCATTGGAACAGCCAAAGGGCTAAAAGAGAGAATATTTGTTGCTCAGAGTTGAACTGTGAGGTCTTCGGTGCTAGGTTGGTGGGTTTTTTTGCTGACATTTCATTACCAAACTAGATAACATCATCAGTCCTGTTACCTAGTTGGGTAATGAAACATCAGCAAGAAAACAACCAAAGTCAGAGAGCATCTAGGACAGCACAATCCTCTTCCTCCTCCTCCTCCTCCTCCCTGCAAACCCCACTCCCTTCTAGCACTGATGATGTTTATTTTATTTTATTTATTGAATTTATATACTGCCCTTCTCCCCGAAGGGACTCAGGGCGGTGAACAGCCGAAAATTAAAATAACATACAATATAAAAGTTAAGATAACTAAAAATTAAATTAAATTAAATTAAATTAATCGGCAAATTAAATTAATTTAAATGAACAATAAATTAAATTAATGTTACCTAGTTGGGTAATGAAACGTTTGCAAGAAAACAACCAAGCTCAGAGAGTACCAGGGACCCCATAGTTCTCCTCCTCCTCCTCCTCCTCCTCCTCCTCCTCCTCCTCCTCCTCCTCCTCCTCCTCCTCCTCTCTTCTTCTTCTTCTTCTTCTTCTTCTTCTTCTTCTTCTTCTTCTTCTTCTTCTTCTTCTTCTTCTCCTCCTCCTCCTCCTCCTCCTCCTCCTCCTCCTCCTCCTCCTCCTCTTCCTCTCTGCAAATTCCACTCCCTCCTAGCACTGATGATGCTAGCTAGTTGAGTAATGAAAGATCTACAAGAAAACAACCAAGCTCAGAGAGCACCAAGGACCCCACAGCCCTCCTCCTCCTCTCTGCAAACCCCACTCCCTTCTAGCACTGATGATGTTATCTAGTTGGGTAATGAAATGCTTGCAGGAAAACAACCAAGCTCAGAGAGCACCAAGGATCCCATAGCTCTCCTCCTCCTCCTCCTCCTCCTCCTCCTCTCTGCAAATCCCACTCCCTTCTAGCACTGATAATGCTAGCTAGTTGAGTAATGAAATGTCTGCAAGAAAACCGCCAAGCTCTGAGAGCACCAAGAACTCCATCGTCTCTAACCTTCTCCATTGAAAATATGATTCTGCAAGTCACCCTCTTAGCTGGTAAGAACTTGAGCTTAAACTAAATTCATTTCTTCTTTACAGCTGGAGCTGCAATAGAATTCAGTTCAGGTTCTTCCTGGGCATCTTGGCATCTTCAGCACTACTAAGTTTCAGAAGGTATTGAGTCCGTATGCCGGAGGTGGAGGTGACCTGGCTTACCTAAGCTACATGTGGCGATTTAGTGTGTGGGGGAGACCTCTAGTGTCTTCTGGTCATAGTGCAAGGAGGAAAGTGAATGGCCTAAGCAAGGTATCCAAGGAGGTTCTCAGTCACCCAGGTCTAGGTTGTTCCAAAGGTGCTTTTTCAAGAGGCTTTTGTTTTTCCTTGAAAACATTTTTTGCTTCTCATCCAAGAAGCTTCTTCAGTTCTGACTTAGCGGTAAAAGGAAACCAGGTCATCAAAGAACAAGGTGGCTGGACACCACCCAGAGCATAGAACAAAGAGGTAAGGAAAAACAGAAGATGTGGAGAGACCTGGCCCATAGAATCACCAATACGACTGAATGGATTTCTTCTTCTTCTTCTTCTTCTTCTTCTTCTTCTTCTTCTTCTTCTTCTTCTTCTTCTTCTTCTTCTTCTTCTTCTCTTCCTCCTCCTCCTCCTCCTCCTCCTCCTCCTCCTCCTCCTCCTCTTTCTTCTTCTTCTTTCTTCTTCTTCTTCCTCCTCTTCCTCCTCCTCCTCCTCCTCTTCTTCTTCTTCTTCTTCTTCTTCTTCTTCTTCTTCTTCCTCCTCCTCCTCCTCCTCCTCCTCTTCATCCTCCTCTTCCTCTTCCTCTTCTTCTTCTTCTTTCTTCTTCTTCTTCCTCCTCTTCCTCCTCCTCTTCTTCTTCTTCTTCTTCTTCTTCTTCTTCTTCTTCTCCACCATCACCATCATCATCAGCACCTGGATAGTCAAAAGGCTAGAGGACTAAAAGACCTCCAACTCTGTTAGTCGGTTATTCCGCTGGCATTGGCTGCTCAGGTGTAAGCCCCATTGACTTTAGTAGGGCTGACTTGGGAGCAAATGGTTGCCCAGAGCGAAGTTGTCAATGTGTGAAGGGCTGAATCTCCTTGGTTCTAGCCCAAGCATGCGCAGAAACTCTTCACATGCTTAACTGGTTGGCGAAGATGTTAATTGAGGACGGCGTTCGCCTCCCTTAATGAGATATGACAGTGGCTCCAGCTTTTTAAGATGGAATTAGCGAAGAATGGATCTTCCCGGAGTTTGTCTCTGGGTGCGTCTTGCTCCAAGCGTCTCAGTTGCTCGGGAGGTTAAAGGTCACCTCCTGGCTACCAACGAGTTTTCCAGCTAAGCCCAACTTTTGCCCTAACTTAGAACACCAAGGCTCATTTAGGCAATTCTCTTCAGAGGGAACACGGGGAGTTGGGGATCACATCAACAAGTGGTTGCTAAACTCTGAGTAACCTTAACCCTTTCAAATGTGGCCACCGGATTGCCATTGGGAAATGTCAGACGCGGAGGGAGGACTTCTGAACACACAAGCGCTCGTTGTATTAACTCCATGTCATTAACTCAGTGGAATGTAAAATCACATTAAATCAGAGTTCTTCCCTCTGCCTTGTTTTGCCCTGGCTCCACATAGGACGCCACCCAACTAGGGGCTTTTGTCTTCGCCCCCCGCCCCCCCAAATGTTGTGCTTTCCTGATATAAATGATGAGAAAATCAAAAATTAGCTCAAAGGCTCTACAAAATCAGTCTTGGGAGTTCATCAGTCCTTTTATCTTCCCTGTTAGATTTTTCTATCATGACTCCATATAAAGGGGTCACCTCTGTCTCTGGTTTTTCTACAAAGATACTATAGGGGCTGAGAGTTATTTAATGATGGGTTAGTGAACTGCTTGCAAGGATTGGGTGCTGGCTTATATAAAGTTCAATGAACAATACTCTTATCAATCTTAAGAAATAAGCTATGGTTGGTTAAAGAAGAACTATGACCTAAATACAGGTATTCAGTGACGACGATTGAGCGAGACAGTGAGTTTTGTCCCATTTTATGGCCTTTCATAGACTAGACTAGACTAGACTAGACTAGACTAGACTAGACTAGACTAGAATAGAATAGAATAGAATAGAATAGAATAGAATAGAATAGAATAGAATAGAATAACGGAGTTAGAAGGGACCTTGGAGGTCTTCTAGTCCAACCCCCTGCTTAGGCAGGAAACCCTACACCACTTCAGACAAATGCTTATCCAACACCTTCTTAAAAACTTCCAGTGATGGAGCATCCACAACTTCTGGAGGCAAATTGTTCCACGGATTAATTGTTCTCACTGTCAGGAAATTTCTCCTTAGTTCTAAGTTGCTTCTCTCCTTGACGAGTTTCCACCCGTTGCTTCTTGTCCTGCCCTCAGGGGCTTTGGAGAATAGCTTGACTCCCTCTTCTTTGGGGCAGCCCCTGATCCGTGATCATATGGCCAGCATGACTCAACGCCAAAGGCACATGGAATGGTTACCTTCCCAACAAAGGGAGGAGGAGGAGGAGAAGGACGGGAGGAGAGGGGGAGGAGGAGGAGGAGAAAGGGAAGAGGATGCGCAGGAAAAGGAGGAGCAGGAAAAGGAGGAAGAGGAGGAGCAGGAAAAGGAGGAGGAGGGAGGAGGAGGAGGAGGAGGAGGCGAAGAGCAAGAAGAGGAAGAGGAGAAGCAGGAGGAGGAGGAGGAGGAGGGGCAGGAGGAGGAAGGGAAGAGGAGGAGCAGGAAGAAGAGGTGGAGGGGGAGAAGTGAAGGAGGAGGAGAAGGGAAGAGGAGAGGAGGAGGAGAGGAGGAAGAGGAACTGAGTTTCCTCTCTTGCAACATCAACCTCAAAGCTGCAGAAAACTCACTTGGGAATCATCCATCTTTACTTGTGAAAATGCAACCTACCAAGGCTCAGGAGATGCTTGAGAAATAGGCAACTGCTTGGGTTTTTTAACTTTCTGTCAGGCTTTAAATCACTTTTGTCAGGTTGCTGCTGCCTGATCCTCTCGTCGACTCAGCTCTCCACTTCCTGAACGTTTCCCAGAGAGGCTATGATAGTTTTTTTTTTTTTCCCCCACTGCCTTTTATTTATAGAATAGTTATTTTTTGCTGCCCGGCTGCCTTCAAGCGGGGAGTGACACCCAGTGTAACTTTGGAAGCTTCTGGAAATCAATTTAATTATCCTAACTAAAGAAAACAAGCCTCCCTCCTCTCACTTTTAATGTTGTTCCAATTAAATATATTCTCCGAAGTTAATAACGATGCTAGGACGGGCCTAAAAACAGAGCAAATGAATATTTGATTCCAGAATGGAATCACCGGTTTCTTTGAACCGTCCTGAAACCACACAACTTTTTTTTTTCCTATTTAAATCTTGGTTTCATCCCAAAGTGCGCCATATGCAAATCTGTTGTGGCCTGTTAGTTTCACTTTCACAACCTAGTGGAAATACGCTGGCTCCTGCGTGAGGTAATATGCGCTGTGATTGGTTGCTGGGGGTAGGGAGGGGGAGTTTCCCCTTTTTTCCCGCTTTTTTCTTCTGCTCTGTGATTTACCTCAGGATTCTCCTGTTTGCCTGATTATCTTGTTTGATGTATATGTGTGTATCAGAGGTGGGTTTCAGCAGGTCCTGACCAGTTCTGGAGAACTGGTAGCGGAAATTTTGAGTAGTTCGGAAAACCGGTAGTAAAAATTCTGTCCGCCCCCACCCCCATCTATTCTCTGCTTCCCAGCTGATCGGGAGGAAATGGGGATTTTGCAGTAACCTTCCCCTGGATTGGGGTGGGAATGGAGATTTTACAGTATCTTTCCCCTGCCACACCCACCAAGTCATGCCTACGAAGCCATGGCGGGGGAAAAAGGGAAACTCCCCCTCCATACCCACAGCAACCAGTCACAGTGCAGATTGCCTCACGCAGGAGTCAGCACTCTCCAACCAATCATCCACAACTGTGTGTTCTGGCTCATTGCACAACCCCACTGCTCCAGAGATAGAGATAGAGATAGAGATAGAGATAGAGATAGAGATAGAGATAGAGATAGAGATAGAGATAGAGATAGAGAGATAGAGAAAGAGATCGATCGATCGATCAATAGATAGATACCAGTATATAGATATAATGTAGAGATAGAGATAGATATAGACAGACAGAGATAATGTAGATAGATAGATAGATAGATAGATAGATAGATAGATAGATAGATAGATAGATGATAGATACCAGTAGATAAATATAATGTAGAGGTAGAGATAGAGATAGACAGACATACAGACAGACATAATGTAGATAGATAGATAGATAGATAGATAGATAGATAGATAGATAGATAGATAGATGTAGATAAATACTGGTAGATAGATATAATGTAGAGGTAGAGATAGAGATATAGACAGACAGACAGATATAATGTAGATAGATAGATAGATACTGGTAGATAAATACTGGTAGATAGATATAATGTAGAGATAGAGATAGAGATAGACAGACAGACAGATAGACAGAGATAGATAGATAGATAGATAGATAGATAGATAGATAGATAGATAGATAGAATGGATGGATAGATGGATGGATGGATGGATAGATGGAAATAGAGATTATGTAGATATAGACAGATATAGTAGATATAGGTAACTTTGTGTGTGTGTAAAGTATATTTATTTATATAAAACTACAAGTTCGTGCCAGCATCTCTGACTTCATTTGGACACCGGCTGCAGGAATTCCCTGACGTTAGGACTTCTCTGCGTTGACCTCTGCCTGTTGCCCTATTCCTCTGATGCTCCTTCTGTAGAAAAGGCCATCGATCAAGTCGAAATGCAAACAGAAGAGATCCAGTGCATTTTTTTTTTTTATGATGGAATGAGAGTAATGAATGAGAAACTCTTGTGCCTGTGTTAGTTTTGGCTCGGACACTGAATTTCATATGAAACCAGGAACCAGAGAGGAGACAGATGGAAATAAAATGTTTAAAGCTTCCAGTTTGACACTCTTTCAGAGTTTAGGATGGTAGTTGAAGCTTCTGTTAGTGGAATTCAACAAGGAAGGATTAGTGGGCTTGAAAAATACCATCAGTTCTACATGAAAATGAAGAGGCTGTGAAGGCACCGTTTATCATCTTCGGTGGACGTATAATAAAGCCAAGACATTTTGGATGCAAATACATTCACTTATCCAGAAGATTTTAAAGATTAAAGTACAACTGAAATCGGAGGCTTTTTTTTTTTTTTGCAGATTAATGACAGACAGACAGCTGGGAAAGAAAAAAAAGTCACAGAACTATGTTTTCGTTAACTACAGCAAGATTATTATAATGTTCCACAGTGGAAAGGTTTGATTTTTTTTTTCCCACAATAGAGGAATGATTGATGAAGATGATGGGACTTGCAGAGACGGCCAAACATAATTCCTCGGTTTTAAAAAATGACAAATATCTACATTTATTGCTGACTGGAAAGCTCTCATAGACTTTTCGCATGAAACTACAAAATAAATAAATGAATGAACTGATGATTTGTAGATTAAGAAAAAAAATAGATAATAAAAAGAGAGTTTCTTCTTTTTTTTGGAATCATAGAGGAAGAGATATTTTTGTAAGCATATTTTTGTAGCAAAAAGACCAGGCTGAGTAAGGGGTCCAAAGCACCATCAGTCATGAGTCGCTGCCTGCCAAAAGAGATCTAAGCCCAGCCCACCTTAAATTCCTTTCTATTCTTAACTCCCGCTCATTTCCCTTGACTGTTAGTCGGTCAGATTCTGTTGTGGCCCGCCAGCGGCCAGCAGAGCTGCCAGCAGAGTCGGACAGTGAGGAGGTTGGGGAGGAACGTGGGCCAGCCAGCCCTGGGGGCTGGGGAAAGCTCGGACGAGGCCTCTGCGTCGGAGGCAGAGAGGGAGATAGACAGCAGCGAGGCAGAGGGACAGCTGGAGCTGTCTATCTATCTATCTATCTGTCTGTCAGTCTGCCTGTCTGTCAGTCTCTCTCTCTCTCACATCTCCTATCTATCTATCTATCTATCTGTCTGTCTGTCTGTCTGTCTGTCTGTCTGTCAGTCTCTCTCTCTCTCACACACATCTCACATCTCCTATCTATCTATCTAACTATCTATCTATCTGTCTGTCTGTCTGTCTGTCAGTCAGTCTCTCTATCTCTCATCTATCTATCTATCTATCTATCTATCTATCTATCTATCTACCTACCTACCTACCTACCTATCATCTATCACCTATATCTATCTGTCTGTCTGTCAGTCAGTCTCTCTATTTCTCATCTATCTATCTATCTATCTATCTATCTATCTATCTATCTATCTGTCAGTCTGTCAGTCTCTCTATCTCTCATCTATCTATCTATCTATCTATCTATCTATCTATCTATCTGTCAGTCTGTCAGTCTCTCTATCTCTCATCTATCTATCTATCTATCTATCTATCTATCTATCTATCTACCTACCTACCTACCTACCTACCTACCTACCTATCATCTATCACCTATATCTATCTGTCTGTCTGTCAGTCAGTCAGTCTCTCTCTCTCTCATCTATCTATCTATCTATCTATCTATCTATCTATCTACCTCCCAACTACCTACCTACCTATCATCTATCACCTATATCTATCTGTCTGTCTGTCAGTCTGTCTGTCTCTCTCTCTCTCACACACACACACACACACATCTCCTATCTATCTCCCTACCTATCTATCTATCTATCTATCTACTATCTACTATCTATCTATCTATCTATCTATCTATCTATCTATCTATCTATCATCTATCATCTATCTATCTATCTATCTATCTATCTATCTATCTATCTATCTATCCATCTATCTATCTATCTATCTATCTATCATCTATCATCATCTATCTATCATCTATCTACTATCTACTATCTACTATCTATCTATCTATCTATCTATCTATCTATCTATCTATCTATCTACTATCTATCATTTATATTGTATCCTGCCTTTGTTATTTTTACAAATAACTCAAAGGGTCAGACATGTTCAACATGTACCTTCCTCCTCCTATTTCCTCCATAACAACAACCCTATGAAGTGATTTGGGCTGAGAGAGAGGGACTAAGCCAAAGTCACCTGGTCAGCTTCCATGGCTAAGGCGGGACTAGAACTCCCAGTCTCCTGGTGGTTGGCCCAGAGTCACCCAGCCGGCTTTCATGACTAAGGCGGGACTAGAACTCCCAGTCTCCTGGTGATTGGCCCAAAGTCACCCAGCCGGCTTTCATGACTAAGGCAGAACTAGAACTCCCAGTCTCCTGGTGATTTCCAGACAGTGAGGACAATTAACTAGCGGAACAGCTTGCCTCCAGAAGTTGTGGGTGCTCCATTTTCTGGAGGTTTTTAAGAAGAGACTGGGCAGCCATTTACGAGGAATAGTATAGGATCTCCTGTTGAGCAGCGGGTTGGACTAGAAGACCTCCAAGGTCTCTTCCTTGTTATTCTGTTATTCTCCCCCACCACCACACACACATTTTGTTTTTCCTCCTCCTCTGAAGTGTGACTTCGTGCCCAGCTGATGCAACTTGACTTCTCATGACTCGGGGGACGCCATCCTCCTCCCTACCTCCAGTGAGACCCAGTGTGGTTTTTTTCAGAAGAAAGTTGTGAAAAAATATCCACCGGCCAATTCACATGTCTTCTGCAGCCCTGCTGGGCATCGACTCCACCAGAGTGCAACTGTTGAAGGCAAGACGGTATCATCACCCTTGGAAATAGTTTTTTTTTTTTGTTTGTAAATTGGCCAGATGTCTCTTTGGCCTAAATGCTGACAATTTCCCTGAATTTTCTCAGGCAGGCGTCTTTGTTATTTCTGTAAATCTTTTCAGGTGGGGGGGGGAGTGGCGATAAGCCAGAGAGATAGAATTACTTCGTTCTCACACTTTCTCTGTGCTTGACCTCTGCGCAGGGAAGATTGGGAGCAAAGACATTTGCAACTGGAACGTAGAAAATGAAATGTCATTGAGATTCAATCCGGCCTAGTGCTGAAGATGCTAGCCTAAGTAACTGGGAGGCTGTGAGTTCCAGTCTTCCCTTAGGCATGAACACAGGTTGGGGAAAACCACCAGTTTCTTTCTCTCGGTCCAACTGAATTCACAGTGTTTGTAGTGGGGGAAGGAGTAGGGAGGAGAAAAGAGGAATGAGGAGGAGAAAGAAAAGAAGGAGAAGGAGAAGAGGAAGGAGAAGCGGAAGGAGAAGGAGAAGAGGAGGAGGAGGAGGGGAAGGAGGAGGAAGGAGGAGGAGAAAGAAAAGAAGAAGAAAAGAAGAAGAGGAGGAGGAGAAGGAGGAGGGGGAGGAGGAGGAGAAGAGGAGGAGAAGGAGGGGAAGGAGGAGGAAGGAGGAGGAGAAAGAAACAAAGAAGAAAAGAAGAAGAAGAGGAGGAGGAGGAGGAGGAGGAAAAGTAGGGGAAGAAGGAAGGAGGAGGAGGAGGGAGGAGGAGGAGGAGGTGGAGAAGGAGGGGAAGGAGGGGAAGAAGGAGGAAGGCGCAGGAAGGAGGATGAAAAAAGAAGAAGAAAAGAAGAAGAGGAGGAGGAGAAGGAGAAGGAGGAGGGGAAGAAGGAGGAAGAAGGTGGAGAAAGAAAAGAAGAAGAAAGAAAAGAAGAAGAGGAGGAGGAGGAGGAGGAGGAGGAGGAGGAGGAGGAGGAGGAGGAGGAGGAGGAGAAGAAGAAGAAGAAGAAGAAGAAGAAGAAGAAGAAGAAGAAGAAGAAGAAGAAGAAGAAGAAGAAGAAATGTTTCACTTAGCAACATAAACTTTGGGCTCAACCGTGGTCGTAACTTGAGGACTGCCTGTACTTCAGTGAATCTCCATCCGCGGAGACTCTATTCTGCATCTAAGGCAACTTATATTACAAGTCTTTTTTCTTCTTCTTAAATGCAACCTGCTGTCGAATTACTCAACTTTCTTTTAACGCTCTTCTTATGCTCAGGAACCCATCTTGCAACAGGAGTTCCTGCCTGAACGCCTATCCCCAACACCCCATCAACCAGATTCGCTTTTTCGCTGCACTTGGGATCACCCCAGACCCAGCGGTCGGTCTCTGATTAGTAAAAGTGGGGAGGGGGAAGAGGGCAGAGATGGAGGGAAGGGGTATGGAGGCTCTGCCCCCCACCCCCCCACTTCCAAGAAAGGCATCTTTGCAAAGGATTCCTAAACTGGGAACCTCCGTTCTCTGATTTTGGAGACCAGAGAGGGGGGAGAGCAAGGAAAAGAGGAGGTGTCTAGTGTCGACAGCCCCCCCTCCTCCCTCCCTCCCTCCCTGTCCCCCTCCCCCATTTGATCAGGGCTGTCAGAGGGCTCCAACCTTTGATCACGGCGCGGTCTCTCTGCCGCGGCGCTGGCAAGCCCAGATGTGGGTTTGATCAAAGGCAGCTGTTGCCTGGACTATCCCTGGAGCCCACTCTGGGGCTCCAGCAAAGAGGGAAACCAGGAGGAAGGAAGGATGATGGATGGAGGAGTACCAGGGTGGTGGGAAGGATCAGGCGGCTGTCTCTTCTCTGGGTTCCTTTGCTGTAGAGATGCTGGCTCCGTGCTTGCCTGCTTGCTTATTTACTTCTCTGTCTGTCTGTCTCTCTCTCACACACACACACATCTCTCATCTATCTATCTATCTATCTATCTATCTATCTATCTATCTATCTATCTCTTATCATCTATCTATCTACTATCTACTATCTATCTATCTATCTATCTATCTATCATCTATCTATCATCTATTATCATCTATCATCTATCTATCTATCTATCTATCTATCTATCTATCATCTATCTATCTATCTATCATCTATCTATCTATCTATCTATCTATCATCTATCTATCTATCTATCTATCTATCATCTATTATCATCTATCATCTATCTATCTATCTATCTATCTATCTATCTATCATCTATCTATCTATCTATCATCTATCTATCTATCTATCATCTATTATCATCTATCATCTATCTATCTATCATATATCTATCTATCATCTATCTATCTATCTATCTATCTATCATCTATTATCATCTATCATCTATCTATCTATCATCTATCTATCTATCTATCTATCATCTATTATCATCTATCATCTATCTATCTATCATATATCTATCTATCATCTATTATCATCTATCATCTATCTATCTATCATCTATCTATCTATCTATCTCTATCTATCATCTATTATCTATTATCATCTATCTATCTATCTATCTATCATCTATTATCATCTATCTATCTATCTATCATCTATCTATCTATCATCTATTATCATCTATCTATCTACTATCTACTATCTATATCATCTATCATCTACTATCTATCTACTCTCTACTCTCTATCAATCAATCTATCTATCATCTATCTATCTATATCTATCTATCTATCATCTATCTATCTACTATCTATCTACTATCTATCTATCATCTATCTTCCATCTATCTATCATCTATTATCATCTATCATCTATTTATCTATCTACTATCTATCTATCTATCATCTATCTACTATCTACTATCTATCTATCTATCCATCATCTATCCATCATCTATCTATCTATCTATCTATCTATCTATCTATCTATCTATCTATCTATCATCTATCTATCTATCTATTATTTATATTGCATCCTGCCTTTGTTATTTTTACAAATAACTCAAGGGGTCAGACATGTTCAACATATACCTTCCTCCTCCTATTTTGTCCATAACAACCCTATGAAGTGATTTGGGCCGAGCGAGAGGGACTAAGCCAAAGTCACCCGGTCAGCTTTCATGGCTAAGGCAGGACTAGAACTCACCATCTCCGGGGGGGGGGAGGCAAGCTCACTTAACCACTGTCTTCTTTAGCAACGGAAAATTGAGACTCATTTGGGGGTCTTAAGACGAGGACCACCTGTAATTTCCCTTCTTCTCCCTGGGGGTGGAAAGGACCTGGGGAAGAAGTCCGTTGTCGACATTCAGTATCCTGCCTCCCCCCCCACCCAAACTCATAAATCATGGCTTAATAATGTGATGCTCCAGACTGGCTTGGCAAGGGGCAGCAGGAAGGATGCCCCGGCTGGCTTGTCTACCCACCCCCGCCCCTTCCCTGCTGCGCCCATCTGCAGGAGACCAGCCAAAGAGGCTTTGCGTCTTTCGGTCTCTTGTCTGCCCTGTGAGAATCCAGTCGCGGGGCTGCAGGCATCCCATAATATTATTTCCTCGCCAGGTGACCTCTGCTCCCTTGGGTTTTGCCATCGTATGTCCAGCTCATTAGATAAAGGCAGACGCTTAATGCCACTTGGCAGCTTGATCTGAACGGGGACGGGTGGGAGAAAGTCTCTTGTTAGGTAGCATTAGGTGGCTCCAGAACTTCCCACCACCATCCTGTCTGCCCCGGGGTCTGCTTCCTTGTCTTTTTTTTTTTTTTTTTTTAAGTTTTCGTTCAGTTCAGCCATGAGCTGGGCTGCCTGTCTCACAACAGGGACCGCTGGGCGGCAAACCGAATTGAAAGGAATTGAAAGGACGCAGCAAGACAATTAGTAAAATAAAAATAAAAACAACGGGAAATCCTAAGGAGGAAAAAATTGGAATATAAATTGGTTTATAATCCAGAAGAAGAAAACGGAGACAAAAGGAGGAGGAGGAGGAGAAGCATAACTGGTCATAAGTCGAGGACTACCTATAAACCATGGTTGAACAAAAGTAAGAGGAGGAGGAGGAAGAGGAGGAGGAGGAAGAGGAGCATAATTGTCATAAATCGAGGACTACCTATAAACCATGGTTGAACAAAAGTAAGAGGAGGAGGAGGAGGAGAAGGTATAAGCATAATTGGTCATAAATCAAGGATTACCTGCAAACCATGGTTGAACAAAAGTTAAAAGAGGAGGAGGAGGAGGAGGAGGAGGAGGAGAAGCATAATTGTCATAAGTCCAGGACTACCTATAAACCATGGTTGAACAAGAGGAGGAGGAGGGAGAGAAGGTATAAGCATAATTGGTCATAAATCAAGGATTACCTGCAAACCATGGTTGAACAAAAGTTAAAAGAGGAGGAGGAGGAGGAGGAGGAGGAGGAGAAGCATAATTGTCATAAGTCCAGGACTACCTATAAACCATGGTTGAACAAGAGGAGGAGGAGGGAGAGAAGGTATAAGCATAATTGGTCATAAATCAAGGATTACCTGCAAACCATGGTTGAACAAAAGTTAAAAGAGGAGGAGGAGGAGGAGGAGAAGCATAATTGTCATAAATTGAGGACTAGCTATAAACCATGGTTGAACAAAAGTAAGAGAAGGAGGCATAAACATAATTGGTCATAAGTCGAGGACTAGCTGTAAACCATGGTTGAACAAAAGTAAGGTTTATTGTGAATCCACTCAGTAAGTCTGTTTCTTGTTGCGTGTCAGGAGCAAAAAAAAACCAACAGTATTTTCTTTAAGAAAAGTATTTTCTTAATACTTTTACTGCAAGATCCTATATTTAAGTAGCGATTCCCGGGCGAGCTAGTTGGAGACTATTCCTGTCCTCTGCCGCCACCTGCTGACCATTCTCAGAAGCATTGGCTTAAACTCGAGCTGCCTGTGCGCATGCCTGGAACAAGTGTTTTTCACAGGACAAAGAGGAAGAGGGAGAAACAAGAGAACCCTACTGCCGGTTCTCGTTCGAACCTGTTTAACGCTTCCAAATAACTTATGTAGATTCACTAAATCAGGAGGTAGAAAGACACGGAATGGAATGGAATAGAAGGACAGAGTTGGAAGGGACCTTGGAGGTCTTCTAGTCCAACCCCCTGCTTAGGCAGGAAACCCTACACCACTTCAGACAAATGGTTATCCAACATCTTCTTTAAAGATGTTTAAAGATGTTTAAAGTGTTGGAGCATTCACAACTTCTTGTGGCAAGCTGTTCCACTGATTAATTGTTCTCACTGTCAGGAAATTCCTCCTTAGTTCCAAGTTGCTTCTCTCCTTGATGAGTTTCCACCCATTGCTTCTTGCCCTGCACTTCAGGTGCTTTGAAGAATAGCTTGATTCTTTGTGGCAACACTGATTTTTACCACCTTTCTAAACTGCAGAGAAAACGGTTGAAATCCTATGCATCCAAGAAAAAAAAAAAGCCTCCCCCCCCTCAAACTTTTTTTTTCAATCCCCTCATTAAGAACCGGAAGAATCTGTAAAATCCTCTCTTTCTCTCTCTCTCTTCCTCTTTGGAGATATACAGCACCCGGGCGCCTTGAAACAGCTACGCAGAGAGGCGTTTCTCCTAACGCGCAGGCGCAGAAGAGGGGAAAAAAAGAAAACTTGGGAGTCACATGATCTCTCGGCCCGGACAAAATGGCGGCGCCCAGGCGGACGCGTGTTTAGCGGGCTCGGCTTTTTCCCCCCTTCAAGCGGCCGCCTCCGAGGCCAGCATGTCGCGGCTGATTGTGAAGAATCTGCCCAACGGGGTGAGAAAAGGCGAGGCGGGGGGGGGGGGTTTGCGGTGGGTGTAGAAATCGTGGCTTCTTGGCTGTTTCCCGTTTCACCTGGAGAGCCGGTTGTAGCTTGGATTGGATGGCTGCAAATCCCAATTTTTTTTTGCTACCGGTTCTGTGGGCGTGGTGTGGCTTGGTGGGCGTGGCAGGGGGAGGATACTGCAAAATCCCCATTCCCTCCCCACTCCAGGGGAAAGGATACTGCAAAATCCCCATTCCCTCCCCACTTCAGGAGAAGGATATTGCAAAATCTTCATTCCCACCCCACTCCAGGGGAAAGGATACTGCAAAATCTCCATTCCCACTCAACTTCAGGAGAAGGATATTGCAAAATCCCCATTCCCACCCCACTCCAGGGGAAGGATACTGCAAAATCCCCATTCCCTCCCCATTCCTGGGGGAAGGATATTGCAAAATCTCCATTCCCTCCCCACTCCAGGAGAAGGATACTGCAAAATCTCCATTCCCACACCATTCCAGGGGAAGGATACTGCAAAATCCCCATTCCCATTCCACTCCAAGGGGAGGTTACCACAAAATCCCCATTCCCACCCCACTGCAAGGGAAGGATACTCAAAATCTCCATTCCCACCCCACTCTGGGGCCAGTCAGAGGTGGCATTTGCCGGTTTTCCGAACTGCTCAAAATTTCCACTACCGGTTCTCCAGAACCTGCTGGATTTCACCCCTGCTGCAGGCGCATGTATGGAGTGGTCAGCTGGGTGCAGGAGTTAACGTATCAGAGGCCAGAAACCGGGAGACAGGGAAATTCTAGTCCGATTGGGTGACTTTGGGCCAATCTAGCTGATTGGGTGACTTTGGGCCAATCACTAGGAGACCAGGAGTTCTAGACCCGCCTTAGGCATGAAAGCCGACTTTTTGGGCCAATTACTAGGAGACTGGGAGTTCTAGTCCTGTGTTGGGTGTGAAAACTGGCTGTGTGACTTTGGGCAAATCACTAGGAGACTGGGAGTTATAATCCTGCCTTCAGTATGAAAGTCGGCTGGGTGACTTTGGTCCAATCACTAGGAGACTGGGAGTTCTAATCCTTTCTTAGCCATGAAAGGTATCTGGGTGGCTTTGGAATTCCCAAATTCTAGTCCTGCCTTTGACACAAAAGCAGGCTGGGTGACTTTGGTCCAGTCCCTTTCTCTCAGCCCTAGGAAGGCAACAATGTCAAACCACTGCAGCTTTGCCAAGAAAAATTCAGGGATTTCTCCAGGCAGTCTCTAAGAATCAAATTCGATTGAATGGGAAGAAAAACAACGGAAGGAAAATAATACAAAAACAGTTGAGAGCCAGTTAGGTCTGATGGTTAAGGCGCCAAAAGCTAGAAAGTGGGAGACTGTGAATTCTAGTTTTCACCCTGGGGGCAAAGCCAGCTGGGGTGACTTTGGGCCTGTCCCTCTCTATCAGTCCTGGGGTGGAGGCAATGACAAACCACTCCTGAAAAACCTTGTCAAGAAAACCGTAGGACTTCTCCAGGTGGTCCCTGAGAATCAGACAACACTGAACCCCGAATCCTCCTTCCCCCACTCCCCCACCAATCCACCATGGTAGAAAATGCTTCATCCAGGAGATGACAGAGGATGTGATCTTATAAGGCGATTTGCATCAGCCTTCTTAGCTCTGCTTGGATGACTTTTTTTTTTTTAATTTGATTTATATGCCGCCCTTCTCCGGAGACTCAGGGCGGCTTACAATGCGTTAAGCAATAGCCTTCATCCTTTTATATATTTATACAAAGTCAGCTTATTGCCCCCACAAACTGGGTCCTCATTTCACCTACCTTAGAAAGGATGGAAGGCTGAGTCGACCTTGAGCCTGGGCGAGATTCGAACCTGCAGTAATCGCAGGCAGCTGGTCTTAATAACAGGGTGCTTTAGACCACTGTACTACCAAGGCTTGATCGCCACTGCTTCTCCTGCAGATCAAGGAAGAACGCTTTCGCCACCTCTTTGCCGCCTTTGGGACGCTGACCGATTGCTGCTTGAAATTCACCAAGGATGGCAAATTCCGCAAATTTGGGTTTATTGGCTTTCAGTCGGAAGAAGACGCCAAAACCGCCCAGTCTCATTTCAACAAAAGCTTCATAGACACGTCCAAAGTCACGGTGAGCCAAATCTGTGCTTTTAAATTTGTTTAGCCTCTGTGAAGCATAGGGGAGGTGATCTGTTGCCCGTTTCCTCCCACTTACGACTGTACGACTGTAACCTTGTTGCTGGTATCCTTACGATTTATATTGACTGTTTCCTAGAATGATTCGATTGCTTATTTGTATCCTATGACTATCATTAAGTGTTGACCTTATGATTCTTGATGAATGTATCTTTTCTTTTTATGTACACTGAGAGCATATGCACCAAGACAAATCCCTTGTGTGTCCAATCACACTTGGCCAATAAAAGAATTCTATTCTATTCTATTCTATTCTATTCTATTCTATTCTATTCTATTCTATTCTATTCTATTCTTCTATTCTATTCTATTCTATTCTTATTCCTATTCTATTCTATTCTATTCTATTCTATTCTATTCTATTTTATTCTATTCTATTCTATTCTATTCATTCCTATTCCTATTCCTATTCCTATTTCTATTCCTATCCTATTCCTATCCTATTCCTATCCTATTCTATTCTATTCTATTCTTCTATTCTATTCTATTCTATTCTATTCTATTCTATTCTATTCTATTCTATTCTATTCTTCTATTCTATTCTATTCTTATTCCTATTCCTATTCTATTCTATTCATTCCTATTCCTATTCCTATCCTATTCCTACTCCTACTCCTATTCCTTATTCTATCCTATCCTATCCTATCCTATCCTATCCTATCCTATCCTATCCTATCCTTTGAAATTGGTCCAGAAATTGTGGACGTTTTCAGGCTGTTGGAAGTTTTCTAGGAGTTTAAGGTACAAGATAGGTTTGCTAATCCTTCCCAAGATTCAGGTACATTGTTAATCCATAGTCTGTTATTCAGAAACTTCAGGGATTCAGTTCCTCTCTCTCTCCTTGATGTAAGGCAGATGATGACACCATCTAGTGTCTTCTGTAGAAATTCACTTTCACGAAACAAGAGTGAGGTTTGGGTGGGCTTACTGTTTTACTTTGAAAACAATTTCGCTTCTCATCCAGGAAGCTGCTTCTTCAGTTCTAATTCTTCTTCAGTTAGAAATGAAGAAGCTTCTTGGATGAGAAGCGAAACATTTTCAGGGGGAAGAAAAAACCCCAAGAAAGTTCTATTGTCTTTTGATCAGTACCTTTCCACAATCATGATCTGGATGACTGAGAATCCCCATAGACGGTGGGCTTATAAATAGCTCTTTTTCTTTTTCCAGGTTGAAGTATGTAAGTCTTTTGGGGATCCATCAAAGCCCAAAGCTTGGAGCAAACATTCGAGTAAGCCCCAGCTGTTAAAGGAAACCCCTAAAAAACCCACGAAGAATTCAGACCACGCAGAAAAGAAACAAGTAAGAAAAAGATTTTTTTTTCCCCCTGCATGTCAAATTGCCTTTAGGTAAAGATTCTCAAAAAGGGATGTGGTGGCTCAGTGGCTAAGATGCTGAGCTTGTTGATCGAAAGGTCGGCAGTTCAGCAGTTTGAATCCCGAGTGCTGCTTAACGGGGTGAGCTCCCGTGACTTGTCCCAGCTTCTGCCAACCTAGCAACATAAAAAATGCAAGTAGAAAAATAGGGACCACCTTTGGTGGGAAGGGAACAGCGTTCCGTGCGCCTTTGGCGTTGAGTCATGCCGGCCACGTGACCACGGAGTCATCTTCGGACAGCGCTGGCTCTTCGGCTTTGAAACGGAGATGAGCACCGCCCCCTAGAGTCAGGAACGACTAGCACAGATGTGCAAGGGGAACCTTTACCTTTAAGGACTCTCAGTTATTCTACGTTCTTTTCTCTGCCTCAACTTAGTGACTTTTAAATTCATTTTAACTTTTCCTTGTATATAATGTTTTAAACTTTTTCCCTTTTGTTTCCTAGGATGGACCAAAGAAGAAAAACAAAGCAGGACAATTGAAAGAGGTAAATCCGAATCATTTGCAAGGAGGATAGCGATGCCCATGAGAAGCAAAAGAGTGATGTTTGTCACCATTTGAATTAAGCAGTTTTTGTTTTACAAAAAAACCACACAGGCATTTTGTTTTGGGAGTTACTGAATTTGTAACATCACTTTCCATTGCTCTTTAAGATTGCTAGTGTATCATTTTTGTACCTGAATGGGTTATGGCCTATTTTGGTGACTTTTTTTTTTAATATGCTACTTTTTATTTTGCTTTTACTTTTGGTTTTGCTACTTATATTCTTCTGTTTGTTTACTTTATTGCTTAACTTTCTATGTCACGATATTCCTTGCATTGCAAAAAAAAGGTAGAAGAAAAAAATGCTTGTTATTTATTTTATTTGCATACTGCTGAGTCAAGAAGATTAGCAATTACTGTAGTGGCCAAAATTGTGGAAATTTTGGGAAAAGTGTATTTTCTAAAACTAGCTAATAATGCCACTTTTTTGGGGAGTAGTACCATAAAATCATATATCAGTGGAAAGATAAATTTAATCAAGAATGTAATGCAATAACTTTTATGAAGGATTTGCTATTAGAATAGCAGTTACGGTATAAAGAAAAGTAAAACACACAGGAAAAAAATGAGATATACAAAAATGATCACCATAGAAAAAGAGAGATATGCAAAAATTATCACCATGTCAGTTAATACTTCTTTGGGTAACCTTTAGCATGAATGATGGCCTTACAACGTCTTCCCATGGAGCGAACCAAGTCTTTTAGTTCTGCAGCTGTTCTAATGTGAAACCAAGATGGAATGATGGCTTCGATTAACTGGGTTTTATTGCTGAGTCGCTTCTGACTAACAAGTGTCTTTAGTCGGCTCCATAGATTTTCAATGGGGTTAAGATCTGGGCTATTCCCAAGCCATTCCAGCAGTGGAATAGGATGATCTTTAAACTCCAAAAAAAAAAGTGGTGTTATTAGCCATCAAACCTCAAAAATACACTTTTCCCAAAAGGTTTCCACAATGTTGGCCACTACTGTAATTAGTAACACTTTAGCAATTAACCACATTAGCAATTAGCCACATTAATTTAACTTTCTCCAAAATTTGTGGCAGTGATGGAGATTTTTTGGAATACCGTGAGATCCTTCAATTTTTTTTCTCATGTCCTTAAAATAATTACATCCTAAAATAGGGGACATTGTCCTTCAAACTTTGCCCTTGGTGAAGGAGTTGCCCCAAATATTGTATGACTTCTTTTAACCACGATCCTTTTCTAACCACGATCCTATCTTTGCCCAGCTGGAAGGAGAAACAGCGTTTCAAGACTTTTTGGCAGTCCATCAGAAACGGTCCCAGGTTGCAACTTGGTCTAATGACACTAAAGCTGAGGAACGTCCTGAGGTGGTTGGAGATTATCTGAACTTCGATTCCGATGAGGACTCGAGCGAGGAGATGGATGCGACGGTTGCTTCAAGTAATGGAGCCATTCTGTTTTGGTGGAAGTTTTATTAATAAATTCCCAGAGCGTTGTCCCAAAGGTCTTTTTTCTAGGACTTTCGTGGTGTTTTTCTTTGAAAACATTTTGCTTCTCACCCAGAAAGCTTCTTCGGTTCTAACTCTTCTTTGGCTAGAACTGAAGAAGCTTCTTGCAGGAGAAGTGAAACGTTTTCAAAGGAATAAAAAACCCCAAGCAAGTCCAAAAGCAATCTTGCTTTTGCAGGAGAAGTGAAATGTTTTCAAAGGAATAAAAAACTCCAAGCAAGTCCAAAAGCAATCTTTGGGACAATCAGTGGTTGAGAATCTCCATAGACCCGTGATGGTGAACCTATGGCACGTCTGCCACAGGTGGCACATGTAGCCATATTGGTGGGCACGCCAGCTGATTTTCGGGCCTTCCAGACCCACTGGAAGTCGGCAAACGGACTGTTTCCAGTCTCCGGGGGGTTGGGGAAGGCTGTTTGCGCCCTCCCCAGGCTCCTAGAAAGGCTCTAGAGGCTGGGAAGAGAGAAAACCGTGCCATCACATGCCAGGAGCGGGCTGGGGGGGGGGTCATGCATGCATGGGGGCGGGGCACATAAAATTATGGGTGTGGGCGAGCATGCGCGCAACCCCCCCTCCCCTGCTCCTGGCACGCGATGGCAAAAAGGTTAGCCATCACTGCCATAGACATACTTCCAAAGCATTGGTCTTCTTTTCAAAGTTTGGGGGCTCTTGGACATCTTTCTTGTGGTCTGGTGGAGGTCGGTAATTGGGAACCATCTTGAAAGACACTGGGAGAGGAAAGACTTTGCTGGAAAGGAATTCACTGTCAACGCACTGTAAGCCGCCCTGAGTCTTCGGAGAAGGGCGGCATATAAATCAAATTTAAAAAATAATAAATAAATAAATAAAAGGGGTTTATGGGGACGAGGACTCGGTTTCGTGCTGCTGGGGAAGCCTAGGTCAGAAGAGTAGCTGACGCGTTCTGTTCTTCCTTCATCCCCAGAGAAAGGCAAAAGCTCTCCGAGTAAAGCAGCAGTCCAGCAACAGCTCTCCGACATGGATTATTTGCGGTCCAAAGTGGTGAAGGGGGACGAATCCTCGCCTTCGTCGGCAGAGGAGAGCGAGGACGAGGAGATGGACAGTGAGGCGTCTGATGGAGGAGAAAAAGAAGAAGAAGAAGAAGAAGAAGAGATGGAAAAGAAGACCAGCCTCAAGCCAGGTGCTGTTTCTGACACCAAGACCAAGCTGACGGGAAAAGTCAAAGTCCAGAATCTCACGGAGGACACCAAGGGTACCAAAATGACATCACAGGTATGTCCTGTCAAGAGCTTGTTGCAGAAAGCACCTTCAGATAAAGCACACACAGGTAACTGATTCCGCAGGATTCATTAACTTCTCTTCATATACATAATAACGCATACAATACCAACAGCAGAGTCTTCCAACGTGGTAGTAGTTACGGGCAAAAAACACAGGCAGAGGAGAGAACAGCAGAGATTAGTTTCAGTTTCAATTCCAATTCTGAGAGCAGACTAGTTTCAGTTTCAGAACTCAGCGCTTAATACAGACAAAGAGAACCTCCTCTATACAGGGCAGTTAAGCTAAGCCTAAGCCACGCCCAGGCTCCTTATTTATTTATTTTATTCATTTATTTTATTTTTATATGCCGCCCTTCTCCGGAGACTCAGGGCGGCTTACAATGCATTAAGCAATAGCCTTCATACTTTTGTATATTTGTATATACAAAGTCAGCTTATTGCCCCCACAAACTGGGTCCTTGTTGCTCACACAGCAAATACTGTTTCAGTTTCCAAACAGTCCCCATTGGCTGACCTGTTACCATGTCTATGTCCAGTCTATGAATATTCATACTCTGATGCATCCCAATGGAGCAAACATTCTTCAGGGCCTGTGATCCAGTTCTTAACTTTCCCCAAACTTCAGATTTTGGCCTTTATCTATTGAAGCATGCACAGGTAGCCCCGGACTTACAACAGTTCCATTTAATGACCGCTCGAAGTTACAACGGCATTGAAAAATGGGACTTATGACTGTTTTTCACCCTTACGACCGCCGCAGCACAGGATCGAAATCCAGGTGCTTAGCAACTGGCTCGTATTTATGACCGTTGCAGTGTCCCGGGGTTGCGGGATCCCCTTTTGCGACCTCCTGGCCAGAAAAGTCAAAGTTGGGGGAAGCCGGATTCAGCTTAACAGCCGTGTTACTCGCTTTGCAACTGCAGTGATCCGCTTAACGTCTGCGACAAGAAAGGAGATAAAACGGGACCAAACTTAATAATTTGTCTTGCTGAGAAACAAAAACGTTGGCCTCGGTTTTTTTGTGGTCATAAGTCAAGGACTGCCTGCATGCCTTCGACCAGAAGAATTATATATTCAATTGTTGGGTTTAACAAAAGGCCGTTTCTTACGCTACCAGTTGTTGAAATGCCTCCGGTTAGAAATAAAACACAGATTTTTTTTTTTTTTGTATTTCTTACTTAGGAAAACAGATCAGACGCAGCCTGTGAGCCCACCACAGCATTTACAGTGAAAATGCGGGGTGCCCCCTTCAATGTCACAGAGGTAGGTAAGGCCCCTTTCTAACCCGTCTAAGTCCTGTGTGCAGGGGTGGGCTTCAAAAATTTTAGCAAGGGGTTCTCTGCCCGGTTGCTGGGTGGGCGTGGCCAAGGTGGTCGGCCTCCTGCACCATGGGGGGGGAGGGGTGGTTTTTTGCCCTTCCCAGGCTCCGGAGGCTTTCCTTGAGCCTCCAGGAGGGCAAAACCGGCCTCCCCAGGCTCCAGGGGCTCTCTGGAGACTGGAAACATTTCCAGCCTTCCCGAACTTCCAGTAGGCCTGTTTTTCACCCTCGCCAAGCCTCCGCGTGCACCCTGCACTTACCTGCATCCAAAGCTGGCCGCGTGGTAATTCCTGGGAGGGGAGGGGAGGGGTGGGCGGGGCCAATCAAGAGTATTCCGGCACGCATGTCGTAGGTTCGCCAACACGGGTATAGGATCTCCTGCTTGAGTAGGGTGTGGGACTAGAAGACCTCCAAGATCCCTTCCAGCCAGGGGTGGGTTCTAAACTTTTTTACTACCGGTTCTGTGGGCGTGGCTTATTTTGTGGGCGTGGCTTGGAGGAGGGGTAATGTGCCTGGGTGGGTGTGGCCAATTTTTTTTTTTTTTTTTACTTTTAAAAGCATTTTTTCTACAACTTTAAGAGGTTGCAGAAAAAAAATGCTTTTAGAAGCCTCTGACGATCAGGCAACTCAGCTGGGATCGCCAGAGGCTTTTAAAGCAATTTTTTTTTCCTACAACCTCTTCGGCCGAAGAGGTTGCAGAAAAAAATGCTTTTAAAAGTTAAAAAAAAAAAGTCTCTGATGAGGTGGGTGGGTTAAGTGAGCCGCGACTGGGCCGGGGACCGGTTCGGGGGCATGGCCAGCCAATGTTATTACCGGTTCTCCGAACTACTACAAATTTTTACTACCGGTTCGTGCGAACCGGGAGCAACCCACCACTCCTTCCAACGTTATGATTTTATGTTTTAAACCCGAGTTTTGTATCATCTGCAAACCAGCCACAATATTGGAGGACTTTCTCAAAGATCGCGGCGTCATAAAGCGGGGATGTGGGTTGGCTCTAGAATTAACTGCCTTTTTCATGCTTGTCTACCTTTTACGGACGCAGCAAAACGTGAAAGAGTTTTTCGTGCCACTTCGGCCCCTGGCCATCCGGATTGCAAGGAACGCACACGGGAACAAGACAGGTGATAACGAGGTTTTTTGTCATTTATGCTCTTAGATGGTTACTTACCGTTTGTTTGTTTGTTAAGAGAGCTTTGCACAGGTCGTAGGGAGCATATCCAGGAGTGGGCTTCAAAAAATTTTAGCAAGGGGTTGCTGGGTAGACGTGGCCATCGTGGGTGTGGCCCAGTGATGAAATGTAAAATTTGTTACTACCAGTTCAGTGGGAGATAGATAGATACATCTATCATCTTGCATAATTTATGCTGCTTGCTCATGAACTTCCGGCAAAGCCAAAGAGAATATTTTTGGTGGAGCACCAAAAATGAGAAATCTGTAATAAGTAAAATACTTTAAAGGGAGTGGGCTAACATTGGACCATCGCGATACATGTGGCAATGCATCTTTGTTTAAGATCATTTAGACTAGAGCAGTGTTTTTCCAACTTGGCAACTTTTAAGACATGTGGGCATCAAATCCCAGAATTCCCCAGTCCATTGTACTTATTCTGGGATTCCGAATAAGATTGCAGCTTTATTACTTAGCATTATTGCACACTTAACAATAGCGTCATACAGCTTCCTATACAATCCCATCTTGAAGTAGGTTATAGTTTTATCTTCCTTCCTTCCTTCGTTCCTTCGTTCCTTCCTTCCTTCCTTCCTTCCTTCCTTCCTTCCTTCCTTCCTGCCTTTCTTCCTTCCTTCCTTCCTTCCTTCCTTCCTTCCTTCCTTCCTTTTAAATTTGCTTGTCTATTTTTATTACTCTAATGTGTAGGTGTGCGTGTTAAGGGCTCCATTGCATAATCAATTTAAGACCAAAACCTTTATCATAAATGATGCAGCCTGCCACAGGTATTTTTGTGTGTGTGTGTGTACGACTCTGGATGAAAAAGAAAAACAATTTTATGCTTGTAATAATGCTGTCTTCCTAAACTGTAATTCAAATGGATAAGCGTGCTGTTTCCTCCTTTTCTCTTGTTTCCAGCACTCTTTAAGTTCTCTAAATAATTAGAATTATCAATAATTTTCAAATTCCACAGGCTACGTATTCGTCGATTTTAACACGGAGGAAGAACAACAGAAAGCCCTAAAGAGGGATCGAGAATACATGGGTGAGTCTCCTGATTTTTATTTTTATTTTTTTTGACTAGGAAAAAATTATTTGGGCTAAGTGACTCCCCCCCCCCCCCCGAAGGATGCCCTAATTAAATCATGAGTTTTGAGCCAAGCTTCCAAAGAAATCCAGTTATTTATTTATTAGGAGCTTCATGTCTGGCACGTTCCCAAATGAAGCCAGCTTTGACCGGCTCAATGACTCATTCTGAAAAGATGTATGTTTGTGTTTTTAAAAAATTTAAAAAAATTGTTTTGAAAAAAACAACAACAACCGCAGGGACTCGCTTAACAACTGCGGGAAGGAAGGTCGTAAGATGGGGCGAAAGTCACTTCACCGATGTCTCGCTCCTTAGCAACAGGAACTTGGGGCTTGATGGCGGTCGCAAGTCGAGGACTTAACCTGTATTCTGCATTTCACCTGACAGGCGGTCGGTACATTGAGCTGTTTCCAGAAGAGAGGGGCGCTAAGGGGAAGCCCTCTGAGAAGGGACCCGGCCAGGTTTGGCAGAGAACCAAAAAAGACGATGAGGAGGAAGAAGACCTCTCAGAATCCGGAAGGCTCTTCGTGAGGAACCTTCCTTACACCTGCACGGAAGAAGAATTGGAGGCCATCTTTGCCAAACATGGTAAATCGCCCCACTATTTTGTGGAGCTTGGAGCCTCTTTTCCAAAAGGTGGTTCCCAAAAACTGGAAAGATCCTCTTGAAGATTTCAACATAGCTTAGCAACTTTGGACCGTGGTGGTCATTGGTTGAGGATTTTATTAGTGAACCAAGTAACATCAGCGCTAATAAAGAGGGGGGCCTGCTCTATCGTGTTTTCCCAAAAATAAGACCCTGTCTTATATTTTTTTTTGAACCCTGAAATAAGCGCTTGGCCTTATTTGCCATGCGCTCAAAAGCCCGATTGGGCTTATTATCAGGGGATGTCTTATTTTGGGGGGAAACAGGGTAGTATATAAGATGAGAGCAAACCCCACTCCCTTCTAGCACTGATGATGTTACCGAGTTGGGTAATGAAATGTCTCCAAGAAATCAGCCAAGCTCAGAGAGCACCAAGGACCCCACAGTCCTTCTCCTCCTCCTCCTCCTCCTCCTCCTCCTCCTCCTCCTCCTCCTCCTCCTCCTCCTCCTCCTCCTCCTCCTCCTTGCAACCTCAGGGACCACTAAATTCATAATTTTAAATCCCGTGGACCATTAATATGATCTGCTTAATGACTTGCTGGGTGGGCGTGTCTAGGTGGTCCTGTGACTGGTGGGCATGGCCAACTCAATGTCACTCATGTTGAGGGGCACCTCGCCGGCCTCTACTCACCCCTCCCCTCCCCGCCACTCCTCACTTGCCCGCCCAGGCTCCTTAGGGCCCCAACAGGAAGCAGGTGTTGGAGCTAAGCAGCCACCATTAGAAAGAGTTGGCCAAACAGCTCAGTTCAAACTGGATCTGGCCGAGAAGGAGGCTCAGCAGAAACACCTCACTGAGGACTAGGAGCATAGGCTTTCCAAGCAGAGGGAAGACCTGTGGGAGTGCAAGGCCAGGTACTGGCACCTGGAGGCTCAGTGGGCTGAGGTGGTCAGCCAGTTCCAGGCCATGATGCAGTCCCACTGGAACGAGGTCCTCTGGCTCTTTGCCACCAGCGGCACTTCCCTCCAGCCTTCGCCCAAAGCCCCCCACCAGGAGGCCGAAGCTGACCCCAAGTCGGAATTTCTGTCCCCCTCCGACCCACACAAAAAGACCCCGAAGGGGGACGCTCTCTGCAGCAACACAAACGTTCATTGCACGTATCCATCCCAGGGGCCGTAGTTTGAGGACCCCTGATTTAGTGCAAGATAAAAAATGCAAACAGTTTTTCTGTAGACCACCAAAATTTTCCCACGGACCACCAGTTGGTGACCGCTGACCTAGTTGGATAACGAAACAACAGCAAGAAAGCAGCCAACTGTTCTATCAAAACTATTATAGTCTAACGTTGCCTTCCTCCCGAGTAGTTCCTCTCCCGCAACCTTTTTCCAAATGAATCCGTTATTCCACACACAGGGCCTCTCTCCGAGATCCACTTCCCTATTGATGGCCTGACCAAGAGGCCCAAAGGCTTTGCGTTTGTCACCTACATGTTTCCTGAGCATGCTGTGAAGGCCTTTGCAGAAGTGGATGGACAGGTGTTCCAGGTACAAATTTATTGATCGATGTCTCTACGCTGCAGATCTTACATGGCTGCCCCCAGGCACTGGGAGTCAGACAGAGGATGAGCTGGGCAGTCAGGGTGGATTTGATTGAAATCGAGTTGATTTAAATCACAATTTAAATCATGATTTAAATCACTAGTAAAAAGGCTTGATTTAAATCAACTCGATTTAAATCATAATTTTGAAAGAGCAGCTGTCATCTCTGCTACTCCTTTGACCCACTCTTGACTCACCGATAGTCCCAGTGTTGCAGAATATACAGCCTCCTGCTACATAACTGAGCTCCATTTCATGCTGAATAAACTAAATGATTTATGTATCTTAAATAGAAAACTATCTTATGATAGATTTTTACCCCAAAAGTTTTTTATTAAAATAAATTCGATAAAAATTAAAAAAATCCGATTTAAATAAAAAAAAATCCGATTTAAATTTTAAAAAATCTGATTTTTATGATTTTTTTAAAAAAAATCATTGATTTTTATCCACCCTGTGGGCAGTTATAGATTCTTTCTTGGGTTCCCCATATATTGAAAACTTATTTTGGGGGCTCCACTGAGGGACCAGTGTAAATGCTTATATTATAATAGCATTTGGTTATGGAATGAGGATCAGATTCAACTTATAAGTATCCTTTGCATTACAAGTAGTTTTTATGGGTGAAAGAAGGTGAAGATAACTCCTCCATCATAGTTCCCAGAGGATATGTCTTATGGTGCTTTGATTTGGCAAGATTCAGTCTATAGGCAAGGAGCAATAAAGAAAACTGTGTAGAAGCGGGCAAGACTCAGTCTATAGGCAAAGAGCAATAAAAGAAAATTGCTTAGAAAAACCTCAGCGTGTCTTTCTTAGGTTTTGGTGCCTGACAGTTGCAGAGATTTTCCAAAACTTAGGGATCCAAGATAACTTTGGGCCTTCCCGCTCGTTCCATTTCCAGGATCGATATTTCAAATTTTCTCTTTTGTCTCTCAGGGCCGAATGTTGCACGTATTGCCTTCAACCATCAAGAAGGAAGAAGCGGAGAGTTCAGATGCTGCAGGCTCGTCTTCGTACAAGAAGCAAAAGGCCTCAAAAGATAAAGCAAACAGCTTGAGGTTGGTGCCTTCATAAGTTATCTTCCTCTCTTTCTCTCTCTCTCTCTCTCTCTCTCTCTCTTTTTTGTTTATATCAAGAGTTTTCATATATTCAGAACAGAACAGAACAGAATAGAATAAGAGAGTTGGAAGGGACCTTGGAGGTCTTCTAGTCCAACCCTCTGCTTAGGCAGGAAACCCTACACCACTTCAGACAAATGGTTGTCCAATCTCTTCTTAAAAACTTCCAGTGTTGGAGCCATTCACAACTTCTGGAGGCAAGTTGTTCCACCAATTAATTGTTCTCACTATCAGGAAATTTTCTTGTTGATTGTTCTCTGACCAAGCAACAAGAACAAATCTTGAAAAGTCTGGAAACCTTGCGTGGACTTTTCGCTTGAATGAAAAGTTCAAGCTTTTGGGTTGGGTTGGGTTGGGTTGGGTTGGGTTGGGTTGGGTTGGGTTGGGTTGGGTTGAGTTGAGTTGAGTTGAGTTGGGTTGGGTTGGGTTGGGTTGGGTTGGGTTGGAGAGAGAAAGGGAGAGGGAGGGAGGGAGGGAAAAAGGAAAGGAAGGAAGGAAGGAAGGAAAGGAAGAGGGAGGGAGGAAGAGAGAAAGAATGAAAGGAAAGAAAAAGGAGGAAGAGAGAAAAAGAAAGAAACAAAGAAACAAAGAAAGAAAAGAGAGAGGGCAGGAGAAAGGAAAGAAAGAAAGGAAAGAAAGGAAGGAAAGGGAGGGAGGAAGAGAGAGAAACAAAAGAAAGAAAAAAAGAAAAGAGGGAGAGAGGGAGGAGGACAAAAATTGCCTTCTTGGTTCTCGGATCAAACAGAACGCTTCAGCCATTTCTGCAAATTGTGACACATTCACAACTCCGTTCCTTCGCTTTGGGAACGTTATTCTTCCAGTCCTCCCAAACAGCGGAACTCACAATCTTTGTCCTCCACCCCAGCTCTCACAACTGGAACACCCTCTTCATGGGAACGAATGCCGTGGCAGACGCTGTGGCGCACAAATACAACGCGACCAAGAGTCAAGTGTTGGATCACGTGAGTTGTTGTTGTTGTGGGGGTTTTTTTTTGTCGTGGTTTGTTTGTTTGAAGTGCAACTTAGTCTCCAGACCTTTGATCATCTTAGATAGATTCAGATTAATGAAATTGGAAGGGAACTTGGAGGTCATCTAGTCCAACCCCCCACCCAAGCAGGAGACTCTGCACCATTTCTGACAGATGGCAGTCCAGACTCTTCTTGAAAGCCTCCAGTGATGAAGCTCCCACAACTTCTGAAGGCAACTTCTGTTCCATGGGTTGATTGTTCTCACTGTCAGGAAATTCCTCCTTATTTCTAGGTTGAATCTCTCTTTGTTCAGTTTCCATCCATTATTCCTTGTCTGGCCTTCGGGTGCTTTGGAAAATAGCTTGACCCTCTTCCTCCTCTCTGTGGCAGCCCCTCCAATATTGGAAGACTGCTATCCTGTCTCCCCTGGTCCTTCTCTTCACTAGACCAGCCATGCCCAGTTCCTGCAACCGTTCATCGTATGTTTTAGCCTCCAGTCCCCTCATCATCCTGGTTGCTCTTCTCTGCACTCTTTCTAGAGTCTCAACGTCTTTTTTTTATAGTGTGGGTGACCAAAATTGGATGCCTCTTACTTCCTTTTTTCTCTTGGCAGGAAGGCAAGGGCAGTGTGGCCGTGAGGGTGGCACTTGGGGAAACCGAGCTCGTTCAAAACGTGCGCCGGTTCCTGCTTGACAACGGAGTCAGCCTGGATTCCTTCAGCCAGGTGAGTTCGAACCCCTCATTCCTTCTCACTCAATCTGGGGCGTCACAAAAAGCGGTCGAAGCCGTCAGAATAGAGAATTTGATCGAGCATGTTTTTTGTTTTTTTTTGTTAAAACATTCCTGCAGTTCTGAAGCTCCTTGCCTGTAGAAAGCGAGCGTCTCAGCTTTTTTGCATCAACGTGGAAAAAACAAAAGTGAATTTGTGATTTTGATGATTAAAAAGAACAGATTAGCAAAGAGAAAAGAAATATGATGTAGTTTTAGGAGAGAGGTCAAAATGTATAAAATATATATAAAATATATTCGTGCTTGTATCTGGTGTGAAGAATAAGGCACTTTCTATTTTTTTCTTTCTATTTTTTTCCATGTTGTTTTCTTTCACCCTTTTTCTTTTTGTCTGGTTTCTTTCTTTTTCTGTTGTGAGCTTCTCAAGGAAGGAAGGAAGAGGGGGAGAAAGGAAGGAAGAAAGAAAAGAAAAAGAAAAAGAGGGAGGGGAGGGGAGGGAGGGAGGAAGGAAGGAAGAGGGATTGAGGGAAGGGGGAGGAAGGAGGGAAGGAAGAGAAAGAAAGGAAGGAAGGAAGAAAGGGGAGGAAGGAAGGAGGGAAGGAAGAGAAAGAAAAAGGAAGGAAGGAGGGAAGGAAGAGAAAGAAAGAAAAAGAGGAAGAAGAAGAAAGGGGAGGGAGGGAGAAAGAAAGGGAAGGAAGGAGGGAAGGAGAAAGGAAGGAAGGAGGCAGGGAGGAAGGAAAAGAAAGAAAGAGGGAGGGAGGGAGAAAAGAAGGAGGCAGGGAGGAAGGAAAAGAAAGAGAAAAAGAAAGAAAGAGAAAAAGAGAGAAAGAGGGAGGGAGAAAGAGGGAGGGAGGGAAGGAGGAAGGAGGCAGGGAGGAAGGAAAAGAAAGAAGGAAGGAAGGAAGGAGGCAGGGAGGAAGGATGAGAAAGAAAGAAAGAAAGAAAGAAAGGGAGGGAGGAAAAAAGAAAGGGGAGGGAGGGAGGTTCTCTAAATTTCTCACTTTCTACATGCAGGGAAGCGTTACCAACAGAGACGTGATCAAATCAGCAAGCTTGCTTCCCTTTGGCTATAAAATCCTTTGCTTTTTGTAGCCTTTTGGGGGGGGGGGGATCGTAGGGATCGGCTCTCAAATAAACTGTTAAGCTTTGCAACGCAGCCTCTCCTTCCTTCCTTCCTCCCTTCCAGGCGGCTGGAGAACGGAGCAAGACGGTGATTTTGGTGAAGAACCTGCCTGCTGGCACGAAGGTGGAGCAGCTGGAGGAAGTCTTCGGGCCTTTCGGTAGCCTGGGTCGGGTCCTGCTCCCCGAAGGAGGAGTGACAGCCATCGTGGAGTTCCTGGAACCCACCGAAGCGAAAAAGGCATTCGCCAAGTTGGCCTACTCCAAGGTAGTCCTCAAGTGGTGGCAGGCAGGCCTGGTGATTGGGTCCCAGCTATTCCGGAGGGTGCATGGATAGCCTACCCCGACATGATAGCAGCCTTCCGATATCTCAGGGGCCGCCCCAAAGAAGAGGGAGTCAAGCTATTCTCCAAAGCACCTGAAGGCAGGACAAGAAGCAATGGGTGGAAACTCATCAAGGAGAGAAGCAACTTAGAACTAAGGAGGAATTTCCTGACAGTTAGAACAACAAGACAGTGGAACAGCTTGCTACCAGAAATTGTGGAAGCTCTGGCACTGGAGGTTTTTAAGAGCAGATTAGACAGTCACTATAAGGGACACGGCGGCTCAGTGGCTAAGATGCTGAGCTTGTCGACCAAAAGGTGGACAGTTCAGCGGTTCGAATCCCGAGCGCCACGTAACGGGGTGAGCTCCCATGACTTGTCCCAGCTTCTGCCAACCTAGCAGTTCGAAAGCACATAAAAAATGCAAGTAGAAAAATAGGGACTACTTGTGGTGGGAAGGGAACAGCGTTCCGTGCGCCTTTGGCGTTGAATCATGCGGGCCACATGACCATGGAGACGTCTTCGGACAGCGCTGGCTCTTTGGCTTTGAAACGGAGATGAGCACCGCCCCCTAGAGTCGGGAACGACTAGCGCATATGTGCGAGGGGAACCTCTACTTTACCTTTAGACAGTCACTTATCTGACATAGTATAGGTTCTCCTGCTTGAGAAGGGGGCTGGACTAGAAGACCTCCAAGGTCCCTTCCAGATTCTATTCTATTCTATGCTATGCTATGCTATGCTATGCTATGCTATGCTATGCTATGCTATGCTATGCTATGCTATGCTATGCCATGCCATGCCATGCCATGCCATGCCATGCCATGCCATGCCATTCTATTCTACCCCAGTCTTTCTCAACCTCGGCAGCTTGAAGACGTGTGGACTTCAACCCCCAGAATTCCCCAGCCAGCCTGGGAATTCTGGGAGTTGAAGTCCACACATCTTCGAACTGGTTGAGAATAACAGTCTCCCGTCCCCCCACTTTTCAGCATTAATTGGCTCCCTGCCTTAAATGAATCTTGCGGGGTTTTTTTGTTTGTTTATCCTTGCACTGATTTGTACCGAATATTTTTCCCCTTCCTCGTTTTAACTTCTTTGCATTGATTTTCTTCTTCCTTGCTCAGTTCCAGCATATCCCTCTCTACCTCGAATGGGCGCCCATGGGGGTCTTTTCTGGTCCCGGGAGAAAAACGTCAGAGGTCGAAGAGCAAAAAGAAGGCGAGGAACAAACCCAGAGAGGTATGTTTTGGGTGGGGGGGAAGAGGGGGCTGTGGCAGTTGACTAGAATTGCTTCCACGTTCTCATGCGTTTGGGTCAGATAAGAGGGAGCAAAGCCCACAGCTGCATAACGGGCAGAGAAAGGAACCCTCCCTAGTTTCTCAGACTGTAATAGCAATAGCACTTAGATTTATATCCCGCTTCATAGTGCTTTTACAGCCCTCTCTAAGCGGTTTACAGAGTCAGCCTCTTGCCCGCAACAATCTGGGTCCTCATTTTAGCCACCTCGGAAGGATGGAAGGCTGAGTCAACCTTGAGCCAGTCAGGATCGAACTGCTGGCTGTGGGCAGAATTAGTCTGCAATACTGCATTCTAACCATGTGAGAGAGGGAGGGAGGGAGGGAGGGAAGGAAGGAAGGAAGGAAGGAAGGAAGGAAGGAAGGAAGGGGAAAAGGAAGAGCAGAAAAATAGCAATAGCACTTAGACTTATATACCGCTTCACAGTGCTTTTACAACCCTCTCTAAGCGGTTTACAGTGCCAGCCTCTTGTCCCCAACAATCTGGGTCCTCATTTTACCGACCTCGGAAGGCTGGAACGCAGAGTCAACCTTGAGCTGGTGAGAATCGAACTCCTGGCAGTCGGCAGAATTAGCCTGCATTTCTGCATCCTAACCACTGCGCCACCATAGTTATAATGATTCATTCCTTGGCTTTCAATGAGAATCTTTGGATTCCACAGTTCCATTAGTATCTATTTCAATCTGGATACCGCCTGCTTCTGTTCGTTTGAGCCCCTCCTGAAGGTTGGCCTTTGTTCTATGGGCTCGCTCCAGAGTTGGTATTCAGCCGGTTCGGACAGGTTCACCCGAACCGGTAAGTGGAAATCACAGGTGGGCGTGCATGTGCTCACATTTGCGAACCGGTAGGGAAACTAAAAGAGATGTGGTGGCTCAGTGGCTAAGACGCTGCGCTTGTCGATCAGAAGGTCGGCAGTTCAGCGGTTCGAATCCTTAGTGCCGCATAACAGGGTGAGCTCCCGTGACTTGTCCCAGCTTCTTACAACCTAGCAGTTCAAAAGCAGGTAAAAAAATGCAAGTAGAAAAATAGGGACCACCTTTGGTGGGAAGGGAACAGCGTTCCGTGTGCCTTTGGCGTTGAGTCATGCCGGCCACATGACCACGGAGACATCTTCGGACAGCGCTGGCTCTTCGGCTTTGAAACGGAGATGAGCAGCGCCCCCTAGAGTCAGGAACAGCTAGCACAGATGTGCGAGGGGAACCTTTACCTTTTGACTTTTTAGGGAAAGTAAGTGAATACCCCCCCTTGCTCGCTCCCTTGGGGGCAGACTTGTAACAACACCTTTTTTTGAAAGCTAAGCTGAGTCTAAAGATGTCTTCCCTTAGATTTGCTCCTACTTCCTTCTCTTGCAGGGGTTTCCGAAAAAAGTGATGCTCCGAAGGAAATGGAGGAGGAGGAAGAGGAGGAGGAGGAGGAAGAAGAAGAAGAAGAAGAAGAAAGCCTTCCAGGCTGTACCATTTTCATAAAAAACCTCAACTTCAGCACGACAGAAGACACGCTAAAAGAGGTGATTTCCGGTGATTTCACGGCTATGTTAATGGCCTGCGGGAAAGACCTTGGGAGATGGAGTGAAGAGAGGCTGCCGAGAGAATGGTCAGATAAGAGAGGGCATATAGCCCACAGCTGGATGGTGGGAGTGGGGCAAGAGGCTTAGAAGAAACCCTCCCTAGTTTCTCAAGGGGTAAAGGTGGTGGGGGGGAGAATTGGATTTTCAGACTTGCAAGATTCTGTCAATGTAGCTTGACAATAAAGTGGAATGAGTTCATCTGATTTTGATTCCTCTCTGGTTTAACAGGTGAGGCAGATAAAGTCACTCATTCTGATTTTGTATCAAATAATTTTGGGCCTTTCCTTTCCTTTCCTTTCCTTTCCTTTCCTTTCCTTTCCTTTCCTTTCCTTCCCTTCCTCTCTTCTTCCCTTCCCTTCCCTTCCTTCCCCTTCCCTTCCTCTTTTCTTACCTTTTTTCCTTCCTTCCCTTCCTGTCTTTTCCTTCCTTCTCTCTCCCCTCCCTCTTTTCTTCCCTTCCTTCCTTCCTCCCTTCCCTTCCTTTCCTCTTTTCTTACCTTTTTTCCTTCCTTCTTTCCCTTTCTGTCTTTTCCTTCCCTCCCTCCCTCCCTCTTTTCTTACCTCCCTTCCTTCTTCTCTTCCCTTCCCTTCCTCTTTTCTTACCTTTTTTCCTTCCTTCCCTTCCTGTCTTTTCCTTCCTTCTCTCTCCCCTCCCTCTTTTCTTACCTTCCTTCCTTCCTCCCTTCCCTTCCTTTCCTCTTTTCTTACCTTTTTTTCTTCTCTCCCTCCCTCCCTCCCTCTTTTCTTACTTTCCTTCCTCCCTCCCCTCCCGTCTCGGAGAAAAGCGGAGTGGCTTAATACAGGAGAATAAAACTTAAGAGTATGCTCCTCTTTTTTTTTTTCCTTTTCTAGTTTTTTTCCAAAGCTGGCGTTGTGCGGAGTTGCACCGTCTCAAAGAAGAAAGATAAAACCGGTATGTATTTTTCTGATTTTTTTTTTTGCCCTCGGAGTTCTTTCGTACCACGGGGGGTGCTTGACTTTAATTCCTGTAACCCACCGCTGGTTGGTCCTCGACTTACAACCATTTATTTAATGACCATTCAAAGCTACAATGGTGCTGAAAAAAATGACTTGCAACCGGTTCTTGCACTTGAGACCATCGTAGCGTCCTAAATTCAACTAAATCCAAACCTTTACTGTCAGTGCACAACATACGTACAATGAGATTGGGTGGAGCTCCCTCAGTGCACCCTCCCAACACAATACAACTCACAGTGAAGACAGAAAATCCCTAACCCAATAAATCATATTAACAAAACACCCAGTCCTATTGCACCGGTGTGAACATGTTACACGTTGCACCGGCCCTGCAGTCCATCATACTACGTAGTTATGATGCTATTTCTCATTCAGGAGTCTGACAGCCCATGGATAAAACCTGTTCATCAGCCGATTTCTGCGGCTGGCTATAATTCTATATCTCCTTCCCGATAGTAGGAGGGGTAAAGAAGTTGATGACCAGGGTGAGAGTCGTCCCTCTTATGACCATCATAGCATCCTCATGGTCAAAGGAGCAAAATTCAAGAACTTGGCGGCTGAGGGTCCCTGAGCTAGAGAAGGAACAGGGAAGTATTTTAGCGTTAATCCGTTTCTGATCTTCCTCTGGTGTTCCTTCTAGGCAACCTCCTCTCCATGGGCTTTGGATTTGTGGAGTACAAGAAACCGGAATACGCCCAGAAAGCGGTCAAGCAATTACAGGTAACACTGCCTGGTGGTCTATGGGAATGGGCCATAGTCATGTGGCCAGCATAACTATACGTCGAGGCGCTCGGAACGTTGTTACCTTCTCAGTGAAATGGTACCTATTTATCTAGTCGCATTTGCATGCTTTCGAACGGCTAGGCGGGCAGGAGCTGGAGCCAGGAACGGGAGCTCATCCTGTCAATCAGTGCTCAGGTCTCGAACCTGGGCTAGTCAACAGACCAATATGTTGAGGCGCTCAGAACACTGTTACCTTCTCAGCGAAGTGGTACCTATTTATCTAGTCGCATTTGCATGCTTTTGAACTGCTAGGCAGGCAGGAGCTGGAGCCAGGAACGGGAGCTCATCCTGTCAATCAGCGCTCAGGTCTCGAACCTGGGCTAGTCAACAGACCAATATATTGAGGCGCTCAGAACACTGTTACCTTCTCAGCGAAGTGGTACCTATTTATCTAGTCGCATTTGCATGCTTTCGAACGGCTAGGCGGGCAGGAGCTGGAGCCAGGAACGGGAGCTCATCCTGTCAATCAGTGCTTGGGTCTCAAACCTGGGCTAGTCAACAGACCAATATATTGAGGCGCTCAGAACGCTGTTACCTTCTCAGAGAAGTGGTACCTATTTATCTAGTCACATTTGCATGCTTTTGAACTGCTAGGCAGGCAGGAGCTGGAGCCAGGAACGGGAGCTCATCCTGTCAATCAGTGCTCGGGTCTCAAACCTGGGCTAGTCAACAGAACAATACGTTGAGGAGCTCGGAATGCTGTTACCTTCTCAGCGAAGTGGTACCTATTTATCTAGTCACATTTGCATGCTTTCCAGCTGCTAGGCGGGCAGGGGCTGGAGCCAGGAACGGGAGCTCATCCTGTCAATCAGTGCTCGGGTCTCGAACCCAAGCTCAGCGTCTTTAACCACTGAGTCATCGCCCCCCCCCTTTGCTCTGTCTAGGCATATTCCTGGTTCGCATTCTTGGTTCACTTGGGCTTTATGTGCTTTTCAAGGTTTCCCTGTGATGGACCCTGAATAATGGAATGAAATAGAGTTCATGGATGACCCCTTCCACCTTGGAATATTATTTAGCGCAGTAAACATTGATTTATGATCTCCATCTCTCTATCTTCTTCGCTCTCCTTTCATTGTGAGCTGGCAAAGGACCAGCTTTCCTGAACTTGGTGTCCTCCAACTGTGATGGATTTAAGACTCGTCGGCCACCAACGAACGGGGGGAACCTCCCAGCTGAGGGAGATTGATTTCTTGGGCCCAACACGCTCCCATGTTGGGTTTAGTCATACAATTGACCTTGTCGTTAACAACCTATATGATTGGGCTGAAATCCTGCTCTCTAATTAATTATCATATTTTTTCAGAGTATAAGATGCACTTTCCCCCCCCCCCTAAAAGAGGGTGAAAATTTGGGTGCGTCTTATACACCGAATGTAGCCAAAAATGCAAGGCACAGAGGAGGCGATGGTCTGTGGCAATCCCTGCAGCCTGGAACAGCTGATTGGGGGTATTCCAGGAGGCTGATCCACCCGCCAATCAGCTGCTCGTGCTGAATCAGGCTGCAATAATGTGCTGAAGCTGACCTGGCTGTTTGCTATTTGCTGCAAGGATGTCTCAGAGTCTGCAACAGCAACCCCATCCAGAAAGCACACAAGTAACTGATTCAGCAGGATTCAATAACTTCTCTTTATATATAATATAAAGTAAATATTACAATACCAAAAGCAGGTTTTCCAACACAAGCAAAACACAAGCAGAGGAGAGGAGTTTCAGTTTTAGTTTCAGAGCTCAGAACAGCATGCAGCTTTAGAAGAGTTGACCTAAGCCACGCCCAGGCTCCTTGCTGTCTCCTTCCTTGTTGCTCACACAGCAAATAACTGTTTCAGTTTCCAAACAGCCCTCAACTTTCTCCACACTGACAGGACAATAGCCAGATGAATACCGAGGGATGCTGGTAGGCAGAGGCAGATTTTTTTTTTCTTCTTATTTTCCTCCCGAAAAACTATGGTGCGTCTTATCTTCCAGAGCATCTTATATTCCGAAAAATACGGTAGTCCCTCTTTCAGTCAAGGTGTCAAAGAATCCGCTTCTGTGGTTGGTTTGTTGGGGACCACTTGCGACATTTTATTTGGTGGGAAAGAAAGGGTTCCAGACGTCCCACCGCACCAACCCAATTTGTTTTCTTTCAGGGTTGCTCTGTGGATGGCCATCAGCTGGAAGTGAAAATCTCGGAAAGAGCCACCAAGTAAGTTTTGATAAAGGGAAGTGACTTGTGCTCCGACTCCTGTCTGGAGAAACTCTCCATCCAAGCATTTTTCTGCGGCGTGTAAATTTGACCTTGGCAATTGACTTTGGGAGGGTCGGATACCAAATTCCACCAAGACTTTGTCAGGCGTGGAAGTGGGCTTTTTGGTCTCAGATAACTTGCTGCTAAGGTGGGAAGACCATGGGAGACTGGGTGGAGAGATGCTGCCAAGGGAACAATCAGATAAAGGACAGCTTAGCCCCGTGATGGCGAACCTATGGATGCGTGCCACAGGTGGCACGCGTAGCCATATCAGTGGGCATGCCTAAAGAGGCTCTGGAGGCTGGAGACAGCAAAAAATGTCACTGTTCAACCGGGAGTTGGGAAATGGGCCATTTCGGGCCTCCGAGGGTGTGGGGAAGGCTGTTTTCGCCCTCCCCAGATGCATAGAGAGGATCTGGAGCCAGGCGAGAAAGAAAAACGGGCCTACCAGGCCATCACATCGCAGGAGCTGGGGGGAAGGGGGGTTTGCGCGCGCATGCATAGAAATATGGGTGTGGGCACGCATGTGCCGAACCTCCCCGCCCCCCCCCCTTCCTGGCACGCGATGGCAAAAAGGTTAGCTCTCACTGGCTTAGCCCGTAGCTAGATAATGGCAGGGGTGAAATGCTCTGAAGTCTGCTACTGGTTTGCTTTGCGCGTGCTTTGCGCGCGTGCGCACCACAGGTGCTAAGAAGCCTTTCCTGAGTCTGCAAAGGTAAGTAGAACAGCAAGGGGGGGGAGAACAGCTGTGCCACACGATTTATATTTGCTAGAAAGCAGGATTTCCTGCCTTCTAGCGAATATAAATTGCGCGACACAGCTGATCGTCGGAACTTTTTAAAAACTTCTTTAAAGGTTTCGGGCGAAGCGGCCCGAAGCGGTAGCATTTCACCCCTGGGTAGTGAGTTGTGGAAAAGGCTCAGAAGGGATCCTTCCAGTTTCTTGGGCTGTAAAACATCTGTGAGTGTGTGAATCTTGCAAGTAGAGTCTTCCTTCATCTCCTTTACAGTCCAAGAAACTAGGATCTCTTCTGAGCCCCTCACTCTGCCTGGTATCCAGTTGCAGGCTAGGCTGCCTCTTATCTGACCCAGATAGTGATGGGTATAGGTCCCTGGTGTTAGTCCTGTGTTAGTGTTGTGGCCTGTTGGCCGCTGATCCATCCAGGAGAAGGAGGTGTGGGACTCAGGGTCAGCATCAGGGCAGCTTGGGAGCTCCGAGGGGGAAGAGGGAATGGAGCTGGCAGAGAGAGAGAGAGAGAGAAAGACAGAGGCCATCCGTGATGGAGAGTCAACAGCCCCCAGGTCTGGAGGTGGCTGATGAGGAAGAGGAGGAACAGCTGGGTCCAGTGCCTGACGCGCAGATGCACAGAAGGCAGAGGAGAGGAGAGCAGTGGAAATCTATGGGCCGGTCCTTGGGAAGGAAGAGCCACCGCTGCTAGTGAAGCCCCACCCTAGCTCTGCGGATAAAAGGCAGGGGCGGAGATGAATAGATGTGTCAGACAACTATTCATCTCCTTGCCGGACGGACTTGTTAGCCTGCGGTGAAAGAGAAACTTTTTGCCGGGGCTGCCGGCGCTCCTAATAAAAGAATCTTTTGAGTTCACTTCAGAGGGTTTGTCGTGTTTGGGGAGCTGGGTCAGAAGAGTTAGATGATGGATGGTTTGGCTTCTTTGCAATCCTCAAAAGACCTCGGAGGTCCCCTTAATGCCAACGGACGTGGCTTCAATCTCACGCTTGACCCAAGAAAACAGCCTTGCTCACGGCACCGATGCCCTTCTCTTTCGGATCACCAGATCCACCGTGGGAACCGCTCGTCGGAAGCAAGTCAGCAAGAAGCAAGTGAATTCCAAGATATTGGTACGGAATATCCCCTTCCAGGCCACGGTGAAAGAGATCAGAGAACTTTTCAGGTAAGGAAAAGTTTGTCTCCAAAGAAATGTTGGGTTTTTTTTTTTTTTATTTGATTTATATGCCGCCCTTCTCCGGAGACTCAGGGCGGCTTACAATGCGCTAAGCAATAGCCTTCATCCTTTTGTATATTTTATACAAAGTCAGCTTATTGCCCCCACAAACTGGGTCCTCATTTCACCTACCTTAGAAAGGATGGAAGGCTGAGTCAACCTTGAGCCTTGGAGAGAGGTTTCATTCATAAGATATTTGGAACTTTTTAGTCCGATATTTGTTTTGAATATAGTCAATCCATCTTCTCCATTCCGATATATATATATTTTTCAGTGTTTTCTTCTTGGATCTGCAGGGGGCGCTCCTGAGCTTTGCAAGGGAGGGAGGTGAGCGGGTGACTCACTGACTTAGACCTAATAGAAGCTCTTGGGTAGAAATTGGTAGATACTTGAACAGATTAAAAAGTCTAGTTGGGCGCTGAGTAGGAGAAGTAGAAATAAAAAAAAATAAAATAAAAATTGCCTGCTGTGAGGCTGCTGGCTCTTTAATATTCGTATACAGGAGTCTTTTTCCTTCTGTGGAGGCTTTTGATCTCATTAAACCATCTCGGGCTTCTTCGAGCGTGCAGGAGGTCCGATGAACACAGCAGCTGCGTCGCTTAACGGAGGAGGGTTAAGAGTTTTGTGCGTTGAGTGGGGGGTCGGTTTCCGGAATTTAAGATGGTTCTCATCCTCGAAAGAACCGGAACTGGCATCTGTGGCCCCTTTTCAACCTACGGACTTCAACTCCCAGAATTCCTGAGCCAGGAGAATTCTGGGAGCCGAAGTCCACAGGTTGAAAAGTTGCCAAAGTTTGGAGACAACTAAGTCAGTGATGGCGAACCTTTTCGGCCACCGAGTGCCCAAACCGGAATGTGCGAGCATGTGTGCATACCGGCTGGCCAGCGCGCGCATACCTCTTTTTTGGGCCGTTTTCAGGCCTGTTTTTGGCCATTTCTAGTCGTTCTTTGGGCCATTTTCAGGCTCTTTTTTGGACCGTTTTCAGACCATTTTTCAGTCTGTTTTGGGGCCATTTCCTGGCTGGTTTTGGGCCATTTTTAGGCCATTTTTCAGGTCATTTTCAGGCTGTTTTGGGGCCATCTCCTGGTGATTGGCTCAAAATCACCCAGCCTAAGACAGAACTAGAACTCACCGTCTTCTGGTGATGGGCCCAAAATCACCCAATCTAAGACAGAACTAGAACTCACCGTCTCCTGGTGATGGGCCCAAAGTCACCCAGCCATAGACAGGACTAGAACTCACTGTCTCCTGTTGATGGGCCCAAAATGACCCAGCCTAAGACAGAACTAGAACTCACCTTCTCCCGGTTCTAACTTGGAGTCTTCCCCACTACACCAAACCAGACTCTTCCTTTTAACTTCATTAAAACATCCGCCGTTTCTGCTCCTTCCTTCCGCTTATCCAATCCGGGGGTGGGTGGAGGGGGGGCTCAGTTCCCCATCAGCGAAATGGGAATAATAATAATATCCCCCCTCTCAGAATCTACCCCCCACACACACACACATAACTCTCTTCGTTTTTTTTTTTTTTTTAAAAGGGCCGCAGTGTTAAAATGTTCTCTGTGCATTCTAAATTCTAAGTAAATATTACTTAGCCAGAGGAAAGTCTTGTGTGTGTGTGTGTGTGTGTGTGTGTGTGTGTGTGTCTTGTTTCCATTTCCACACCTCCCTTTCTGCCCCCTAGTTTTGTATCTCATTTTCGCATTATCATCAAGTCCTTTCCCCCCCCCCACTCCGCCGACCCCCTTTTTCGAGGGCTATTTTGACAGCTTCTGTCAGCTGCCTGCCATCACTTCCTTATTGGTTGCAGGCACCTCTGGCATCGTGCTGAATGCAATTAGAATCTGATTAACAGCAGAGAAGCGCAAGCAAAAGGGGTCTCTGTGTGTCCCCCCCCCACTCCCTCTCTCTTTCCCCCCCTCCCTCCACAAAGAACCAAAAAAAAAAAAAACCCCAGTAAAAATATTCTCTTTCCACTAAACTGTTTTGCTGGCCGGCGGGATTGTTTGCATTCCGCAGAGTCTTCGGGGCCAACGGAGGAGCAAAACGCTTTGCTTGCCAATAATAAGCTTAATTTAAAAAAAAGAAAGAAAAGAAAAAAGAAAAATCGTACTTGGGTAGAGAGGGATATTCAGCCCGTGACTTTTTCAGCAGCTTCCTCTAAAAGCTGTATGTTTGCAATTCAGGCCGGCCTTCCTTTGTTGTTATTAGTTGCAAAGTCGTGTCCAACCCATCGCGACCCCATGGACAATGTTCCTCCAGACCTTCCTGTCCTCTACCATCCTCTGGAGTCCATTGAAGCTCACGCCGACTTCTTCAGTGACTCCATCCAGCCACCTCGTTCTCTGCCGTCCCCTTCTTCTTCTTTTGCCCTCCGTCGTTCCCAGCATTAGGCTCTTCTCCAGGGAGTCCTTCCTTCTCCTTAGGTGGCCAGAGCATTTGAGTTTCCTCTTCAGGATCTGGCCTTCTAAAGAGCAGTCAGGGTTGGTCTCCTCTAGGACTGACCGGTTGGATCGCCTTGCAGTCCAAGGGACTCGCAGGAGTCTTCTCCAGCACCAGAGTTCAAAGGCCTCCATTCTTTGGCGCTCAGCCTTCCAACTTTCACAGTCAACCATTGCAACTGGGAAAACCATCGCCTTGACTATACGCACTTTTGTTGGCAGGGTGATGTCTCTGCTTTTTAGAACGCTGCCTAGATTTGCCATGGCTTTCCCCCCCAGGAGCAAGCGTCTTTTAATTTCTTGGCTGCAGTCCCCATCTGCAGGCCTTCCTTGCACTCTCCCAAAAATTCTGCCCGTAGTATGAGCGTAGGCAGGGGTCCCCAACCTTCCGGTCTCTGGATATGGCATGCCGGAAAGTGAAGCCCCATCCGTGGGATGCAGGCAGCACGCCGAACCACGCCCCCTTCCGGTCCACAGAACAACCTTTCTCCACGGAACTGGTCCCTGGTGCCCCCAAAAGCTTGTGGGACACGGCCCTAGAAGGCAGATCCCAGTTCCCCTTTGTTTCTCCTTTGCAAGCATTTTTCATCAAGGAAGGGTTCCCAGGTTATGCTAAGCTAAGGATTGTTGAACCATGGTTTATCAAGTGGTGCACAATTGGGTACAGTGTGCCAAGGGGATGTTGGCCTAGCGAGGCAAACCAGAATCGAAACCAGATGAATTACCGTATTTTTCGGACTATAAGATGCACCAGAGTATAAGACGCACCAAGATTTCGAAGAGGTAAACAAGAAAAAAAAAAGTTTTTGCCCTCCCCGGGCACCAGGAGCACTCTGCAGGCCTCCCAAACCCTCTGCGTGTCCTGTTTTTGTGAAACATTTACCAAAAATGGGCCCGTTTTTTTGCAAAAACGGGATGCGCAGAGGGTTTGGGAGGCCTGCAGAGTGCTCCTGGGGGCTGGGGAGGGCAAAAAGGCCCCCATTTTCATGAAAAACGGCCCTGTTTTCTGCCTCTCAACCCCCCCACGATCTGCTGCGAACTCTGCATAGGTGTCAGGAAGGGCATCCGGCCGGTAAATGCTCAGCTCCATCCATTCACCCCTGACTCTTTTTGTGTGAATGGTTCAAGACTGGAAGTTTTTAATGGTTGGATAACCGTTTGACTGAAGTGGGTTAGGGTTTCCTGCCTAAGCAGGGGGTTGGACTAGAAGACCTCCAGGGTACCTTCCAGCTCTGTTACTCTATTCTGCTGCCGATTTGGGTTTTCCATAAAGGGAAAATGACTTTATCCTTTAAGATCTCCTGCAAAGTTGTAATGGAAAATGGTATGAGTTGTAAGAAAAGATAAACCAGGAAAGAAATATATATAAAATCACGAAAAAAAGGGGGTTTTCGGATACCCAGATGGTTGCAAGCGAAGAATTTCTGCTCTAATTGCACGGCAGCATCTGTTTTCTAGCTGGCTTGATGGTCTTTCTTCCCCCCCCCCTTTTTTTTTTCCATTTATCGTTTCTTCTTTTTCCTTGCTGTTCTTGTGCTCAGGCTTATTTTTTTTCTACTTCGTTTTCCCTGTCTCAGGAAAGAGGTTTCTTGAGGACTCTTCAAGTGCCCATGGGAGGAAAGGGGCGATAGTTCAGAAGCTGTAGGACGATGGCCATTCGCTCAACTCTTGGGTGCAACTCTTGGCTCAGTGGCTAAGATGCTGAGCTTGTCGACCGAAAGGTCGGCAGTTCAGCGGTTCGAATCCCTAGCGCCGCGTAACGGGGTGAGCTCCCGTGACTTGTCCCAGCTTCTGCCAACCTAGCAGTTCGAAAGCAGGTAAAAAATGCAAGTAGAAAAATAGGGACCCCCTTTGGTGGGAAGGGAACAGTGCTCCGTGCGCCTTTGGCGTTGAGTCATGCCGGCCACATGACCACGGAGATATCTTTGGACAGCGCTGGCTCTTCGGCTTTGAAACGGAGATGAGCACCGCCCCCTAGAGTCGGGAACGACTAGCACAGATGTGCGAGGGGAACCTTTACTTTTACCTTTACCTTTACGGGCTGGAAGGAACCTTGGAGGTTGTCCAATCTTTTCCTTTCTTGTTTTTTTTTTTTAAATCTATATATAAAATACCAAGAAAAATTTACAAAGTCACTTCTCGCGATCTTGGTGCTATCGCCACCGTGAAAACAAATATAAACAGAACCAAAAAAAGGCAACCCTTTTAAAAGGGGAAACACTACAAAACGACGGTATATTTTTTTAAAAAAAAACCATCCTAAGGTTGATAAAACTCGAGATAATGCCATTCATTGCCAGTACAGTCACCGCACTGATTTCTTTTAACTCACAGTTGTCAAGATGGTACATTTCGTTCTGGCCGAAGATTATACCTCTTAAGAACATTCGTGTATTTTTCCTGCTTGGCAAATGGGAACGGAAGAAGTCTTTGAAATGGCTGTTTAGCTAGAAAACAGATACAGATGAACAGAGTTGGAAGGAACCTTGTAGGTCATGTAGTCCAGCCCCCCACTCAAGCAGGAGACCCTACACCATATCTGACAGATGGCTGTCCAGTCTCTTCTTGAAAGCTTCCAGGGATTAAGCTCTCACAACTTCTGAAGGCAACTTCTGTTCCATGGGTTGATTCTTCTCACTGTCAGAAAATTCCTCCTTATTTCCAGGTTAAATCTCTCCTTGATCAGTTTCCGTCCATTCTTTCTTGTCTGGCCTTCGGGTGCTTTGGAAAATAGCTTGACCCTCTTCCTCCTCTCAGTGGCAGCCCCTCAAATATTGGGACATTGCTATCTTGTCTCCCCTGGTCCTTCTCTTCACTAGACTAGCCATGCCCAGTTCCTGCAACCGTTCATTGTATGTTTTAGTCTCCAGGCCTTTGATCATTTTAGATAAATTCAGATGAACAGAGTTGGAAGGGACCTTGTAGGTCATCTAGTCCAACCCCCTGCCCAAGCAGGAGACCCTACACCGTTTCTGACAAATGGCAGTCCAGTCTCTTCTTGAAAGCCTCCGGTGATGAAGCTCCCACAACTTCCGAAGGCAACTTCTGTTCCATGGGTTGATTGTTCTCAATGTCAGAAAATTCCTCCTTATTTCCAGGTTGAATCAGTTTCCACCCATTATTATTATTTCTCTGGCCTTCAGATGCTTTGGAACGATTTTATTTTTCCCCTTTCCGTCAAGATAGTTTGGGGGGGGGAGTCTTTTTTTTTTTTTTTAATTTGATTTATATGCCGTCCTTCTCCGGAGACTCAGGGCGGCTTACAATGTGCTCATCAATAGCCATCATCCTTTTGTATATTTATACAAAGTCAGCTTATTGCCCCCACAAACTGGGTCCTCATTTTACCTACCTTAGAAAGGATGGAAGGCTGAGTCAACCTTGAGCCTTGGCGAGATTCGAACCTGCAGTAATTGCAGGCAGCTGGTCTTAATAACCAGCTTAATAACAGGGTGCCTTAGACCACTGTACTACCAAGGCTCTTTTGGCTTACTGTTCCCCTTTTAGCCTCTTCGGAATACAGGTCATCCTTGATTTACAACACTTCATTTAGTGACCGTTCAAAGCGACCACGGCACTGAAAAAAAAAGAGTGACTTGTGACCGTGTTTCACACTTACGACCATTGCAAGCATCTCCATGGTCGTGTGATCAAAATTCAGCTGGCAACCGGCTTGTATTTATGAGGGTCAGAGTGTCCCCGGGGGGGGGTATGTCACGTGATCCCTTTTGCGACCTTCTGACAAGCAAAGTCAGGGAAGGAAGCCAGATTCACTTAACAACGATGTGACTCACTTACCAACAGCAGGGAATTCGCTTAAGAATTCTGGTCCCCGGTCTTTGACTGTAATAAACGTTGATTTGATTTTAAGAAACTTGATTTGATTTTGACTTAAGAACAAAGCTCACTTAACAAAGGTCTGGCTTAGCGTCGGAAAAATTGGGGCTCCGTTGTAGCCGTAACTCAAGGACTTGCCTGTATTTGAAACAGCTGTTTAGTTAGAAAACAAAGAGTTTATTTTTCTCCTTCTCTTAAGATAGTTTGGGGGACTTTTGGCTTCTTTTAGCCTCTTGGGATTATTTTTCTGATTTTTGAAGGCCCCGAAGAGGATAGACCGACATTCCTTCATTTCTAAAGATTTTTTTCCCCCTTTTTTTTTTTTTAATTTCCAAGACTTCTTCATTTCTTTAATGGAGACGCTTAATGAGATTTCTCTTCACCTTAGTGGATTTGCATTCATTTGATCTTCTCTGCAAATTCTTACTTATTCTCCTCGTTAAAGCAATTAATGAAGTCAATGCCAGTTCCGGGGGGGGGGGAGGAATTAGAGAAAGCCAACATCAAAGTCGTAATAAGTTTTCGATTTAGAAATGTCTTTAAAAAAAAAAAGGCTCTTATTTAAAAAAAAAATTCAAAATTCTCGAAGCAAGTTTTGTAACAACGTGCAGGTAGTTCTCGACCTTACAACGGTCCGTTTAGTGACCATTCACTAAGATTACAATGGCACGGAAGAAAGGGAGTTACGGCTGTTTTTCACAGTTAACGGCCTTTGCAGCACCCCTCCCCCCCCATGGTCACGTGATCAAAATCAAGTGGCAAGGAGTTCCTACTTATGACCGTTATTACTGTGTCCCAAAGTCACATGATTCCCCCTTTGTGACCTTCGGACAAACAAAGCCAGACTCACTTAACAACCAAGTTACTAACCTATCAACCACAGTGATTCACTTAACAACCGGGTCAAGAAAGGTTGGGGAATGGGGGAAGAACTCACTTAACAACTGTTTCACTTGACAGCGTAAATCTGGGGCTCAGTTGTGGTCGTAAGTCGAGGACCACCTGTGCTTCGAACCAAAGCAATGTATGCCTGATGAACACGAAACCTGTAGCGGGTTTTTTTTTTTTTTTTTGCAGTTTGTTTCTCTCTCTCTCTTTCAAAAATAAACTCATTTTTCCCGATATTTTGCCCATCGCTGAAGGCGTTAGATCCACAGTAATTAAAATGGGACGGTCCCAAAAGCAAACAAAATAGAGGAGAAGCTGATCAGGCTAAATAAGCTGAATATTTTGGGATGAATTGTGTAAAACGTAAGACTGCCTCTTAAACTTATTCATTCTGTCCTTAGCTGGGTCCAGGTTTGTAGTAAGCTATGGTTGGTGCGGTGGCTTGGTGGCTAAGACGCTGAGCTTGTCGATCAGAAAAGTCGGCAGTTCGGCGGTTCGAATCCCTAGTGCCGCGTAACGGGGTGAGCTCCCGTTGCTTGTCCCAGCTTCTGCCAACCTAGCAGTTCGAAAGCACGCAAAAAATGCAAGTAGGAAAATAGGGACCACCTTTGGTGGGAAGGGAACAGCGTTCCGTGCGCCTTTGGCGTTGAGTCATGCCGGCCACATGACCACGGAGACGTCTTCGGACAGCGCTGGCTCTTTGGCTTTGAAATGGAGATGAGCACCGCCCCCTAGAGTCGGGAGTGACTAGCACATATGTGCGAGGGGAACCTTTACCTTTATCCTTAGGATAGAATCTATTTCAAGCTATTTAGCTCTCATCAGCTAGCCATACCCTTCTGGGATTCGAACTACTTCGGTGCCATCTGAGAGGCAATTTTTTCCAGCATCCCTGTAAATTTAGGAATTGGGGTTAGAGAGAGCCCCCTACCCATCAGAGAAGGCGGATTTTTTTCTTTGTGAAGTCCCCCACGAAGCTTCTGATGACCTTCTCCTGCATCCCCTCCGCGCTGAGCTTTCTTCTCCAAGAGCCGGCTCAGTTGCGCTCAATTACTGCGGCGGCTGTAGTACAGCAGCCACTCCTACCCAAATGTGTCATTCTCATCTCTCCAGCTGCAGAAGAGAAGCTGTCAAGGAGGAACAATTAGGAGGAGGGATGACAGTCGAGAAAGCAAGACAACGTGGGGCGGTTCCATTTCAGCTCTTTTTGAGCCTGGTCTTCTTCACCCAGGGGGAAGTCTTGACAGGTGGTCAGCTAGTCCTCCATCTCTTCTCTTTTCTCCTTCCTTTCCTTTGGGTGTGGAGAGAGATGAGATACGACTGTGGAGTCCTCGGTGTTCTCTCTTGTGGCCCGCCTGCGGCCAGCAGAGCTGGCAGCAGAGTCGGACAGTGAGGAGGTTGGGGAGGAACTTGGGCCAGTCCTGGGGGCTGGGGAAAACTTGGACGAGGACTCTGCATCGGAGGCAGAGAGGGAGCTAGACAGCAGTGAGGCAGAGGAACAGCTGGAGCCCGTTCCCAATGTGTGCATGCGCAGAGCTGCCAGAAGACAAGAACAACTCAGAACGCAGGGTCGACTCAGGAGTAAAGCCACACCTTAGAGGTGATTGGCCCCTCCCCTAGGAAATAAAAGAGGAGCGAACGGGGAGTGGCCTTTTGCAGGAAACAATTCGTTCGTTCCGTGACTGAGAGACTCTGTGCCAAGTTTGGCCTCGTACTGCGGTTGGAAACAAGCTAACGTGGCAGCTTTCCAAGCGAGATAAGGTCTGTGTCGATAAGTATTCCTTTGAAAAACTGCTTGGACAAACCTTGCTGACTGTGAATGAACGTAATTCACAGTCCTGTAAATAAAAGAGGTTTTGCCGGGATCAGTTCCTGCCTCCCTTCTTGTTAAGGGAGCCTAAGTCAGAACACTCTCGGACCTCAGTGGCTTGCTTGCAAATGTTTCCTTAACGGGATCCAATCTGGGTCTGTCACCAGGATGAGAGGTTTGGTCTTCTAAGCTTTTGAGTTCATGCTGGAACCCATCCTCAGGAAAATTCTTTCTAGCAGAGTGTGTGCCATGTGTTGTGGCCCCGCCCTCTGAGCCTGTCCCATCGGAGGAAGAAAGCTCCGAGCATGAGGAAGAGGAGTCAGCCAGGCCTCCCTCTCCAGGCCCCTCCCCTCTGGCACTGTCTCAGGTGCCGGCCAAGGGAGAGGAGATTAGCAGGGAGACAGGTGGCTCGGATGAGAGCGAGGGAGAGACATCATTCCTGGACGCACGCCTCCGAAGGCGTGATAAACGTTTGCAGCAGCTCAGGAGGCGTGCTAGGGATTAGAACTGAGTCACTGGACCACACCCCAGAGACTATATAATAGAGGGTGGTGGCCAGCGATCCCTGTGACGAACAAAACTAACCTTGGATAGTCACTAAAGCCTCGTTCGGAACTGCTGGGAGGAATATTTAATGTTGTTGGACGTTTGGAAGCTGAGTATCTTTCTGTTTTTCTGTGGAAATAAAAGCACTTGGCAGACGGCGTGTATATCACTGCCAAGTTGGAGATAAAGAGCTGGGTGTGTTCCAAGTGCTTCCTTAACCCTCGGCTGGCTGTGTTTGTGTGTGTGTGTGGACGGGGACAGATCACCATGGGCTATTCGATGCCCAGTATTTATGTGATGCCTAGTTGTGTGTAGCTTTTTAATTGTTGATTGGGGTGTTGATGGCCAGCTGTTAAGTGGTTGGCTGTTGTTTCCTTGTGCTGTCCTCTCACAGTCACTGCTATTAAGCCTGGTTTCTCCCAGTCTATATGTGTACTTTTGTTTTTTTCTTGCCTAAGTGGAAGACTTTCCTTTTCTCTACATTCAATTTCATTTTGTTAGACAGGCCCCAGTGTCCAAGTCTGTCAAGATCCATCCGGATCTTGAGCCTATCTTCTAGGGTGTTAGCCAGGGTGGATTTGATTTAAATCGAGTTGATTTAAATCACAGTTTAAATCATGATTTAAATCACTAGTAAAAAGGCTCGATTTAAATCAACTCGATTTAAATCGTGATTTTTAAAGAGCAGCTGTCATCTCTGCTACTCCTTTGACCCGCTGTTGACTCACCGATAGTCCCAGTGTTGCAGAATATACAGCCTCGTGCTACATAACTAAGCTCCATTTCAGGCTGAATAAACTAAATTATTTATGTACCTTAAATAGAAAACTATCTTACGATAGATTTTTTTACCCCAAAAGTTTTTTATTAAAATAAATTCAATAAAAATAAATAAAAAATCCGATTTAAATAAAAAAAATCTGATTTATTTTTTTTTTAAAAAATCATTGGTTTTTATCCACCCTGGTGTTAGCTATTCCTGCCAGCTTAGTATCATCTGCATCTTTTATTCTATCTACTGTGGGTACAAGGAAAAGGGGTGACCAATGAAACTGGTATCACCACATTTCCAAGCCGGCTTCCCCCCTTTGCTCTGCGCATCGTGATGTTGTACGGATGTCTGAAATGGGTGCAGCGTGCGTCACCACACAACAATGCGACTGTTGTCTTTAGACAAAAGTTTTGGATCTCAACAGCCGCCCTCTGGCAGCAAGCGATAGCAGCTGATGTAATTTACGATTTTGCTACAAAGCGGAGCTTTATGGGATGTTTTTCGACTTGTGCGGATGGCAAATTTTCCAGATCACCCCAGAGTAACAGAATACCTAGGACAAATCTTAGTTAGTCTCAAGATTTGTCCAAAAAAAGGTTGTAAAAATCGGATTAACAGAATAGCAGACTTGGAAAGGACTTTGCAGGTTTTCTAATCCAACCCTCTGCTTAAGCAGGAGACCTTGTAACATCTTGTAGAAGTGGCTGTCCAGTCTCTTTCTAAAAAGCCTCCAGTGATGGAGCACCCATAATTTCTGGAGGCAAGTTATTAATTATTAATTGTTCCACTGATTAATTGTCCTCACTGTCAAGAAATTCCTCCTTAGTTCTAGGTTGCTCCTCTCCTTGATTAGTTTCCAACCATTGCTTCTTGTCCTGCCTTCTGTTGCTTTGGAGAATAGCTTGACTCCCTCTCCTTTGGGGCAGCCCCTGAGATATTGGAAGACTGCTATTATGTCTCCCCTTCCCTTCATTAGGCTAGATATACCTACTGTCAGCGCCTCAACGCTGGCATAGAGAGCAGAGGAGAGAGATACGCTCTGAACTTTTGCCTGCTAAATCCCTTTGAAGTCGGGTTGTCGTGGAAATGAGGAGGAGGGACATTCCTGGGAAATGACGAGACAAGAAGTCTGGAGAATGACTTGGAAGATAGCCAATGAGAAGCAGAGATTTGGGGATCGGAAAGGGAGGGATTGGGGGGCAAAAGGTCAGTCTTGTCCACATCGAGTCATGATCCGGTGGCTGTGCTCAATTAAAGAAAAGATTTCCTTAAAAGATTGGCAGTTTGGAAATTCATTTATTTTGAGATCGCATCGAAGTCTGACACCTACCTCCTCTTCCCATCCCCACTCCTGCTCCCCAACTTTGCAAGGGTGATAAAGATATTATTCATATATACAGAGCTGAGGTGGCGCAGTGGTTAGAGTGCAGTACTGCAGCTACTTCAGCTGATTGCTAGTTCAGCAATCTGAGAGCTCCGAGGGGGGAGAGGGAATGGAGCTGTCAGAGAGAGAGAGAGACCGAGGCAGAGCCTAGACCATCCGTCAGTTCTTAGATGGAGAGTCAACAGGTCTGGAGGTAGCTGATGAGGAGGAGGAGGAACAGCTGGGTCCGGTGCCTGACGCACAGATGCACAGAAGGCAGAGGAGAGGAGAGCAGTGGAAATCTATGGGCTGGTTCTTGGGACGGAAGAGCCACCGCTCCTAGCGAAGCCCCACCCTAGCTCTGGGGATAAAAGGCAGGGGCAGAGATGAATAGGTGTGGCAGACAACTATTCATCTCCCTGCCAGACAGACTGCATCGAGAGAAACTTTTTTGCTGGGGCTGCTGCATAATAATAAAGGGAACATTTATTTAACTAAAAAGAGGGTTTCTTGTGTTTGGGAGCTGGGTCAAAACAGCTCCATTATGGTCGTAAGGTAAAGGTAAAGGTCCCCCCGCAGATGTGTGCTACTCGTTTCCGGCTCTAGGGGGCGGTGCTCATCTCCGTTTCAAAGCCGAAGAGCCAGCGCTGTCTGAAGACGTCTCCGTGGTCATGTGGCCGGCATGACTCAACGCCAAAGGCGCACGGAAACACGGTTCCCTTCCCACCAAAGGGGGTCCCTATTTTTCTACTTGCATTTTTTACCTGCTTTCGAACTGCTAGGTTGGCAGAAGCTGGGACAAGTCACGGGAGCTCACCCCGTTACGTGGCGCTAGGGACTCGAACCGCCGAACTGCCGACCTTTCGATCGACAAGCTCAACGTCTTAGCCACCGCGTCCCCTATTATGGTCGTAAGCAAGGCTAAAAAGAGAGTTAGCATTGCCTTTTCTTAGCGAATATCACTGGCTTCGTTAGCATTTCCCCCCCACCCCCCACTTTAACTGTCTCCCAACCCCTCCCATTTCCTGCTCTCTAAGAAACTGGTCCCATTAACTAATAATCGGACTAACTGTTCCTCTTCCCGGTGAGTTGAAAAAGAGACTCAAATCTGCACTTCATTTACAAGACCCTCTGCTGCGTGCGTTGCTAATGACCGCTCTAATTACGATATCTCTCCGCTGCCTTTTTTTTTTCCTTCTTCTTCTTCTGCTTCTTCTTCTTCTTAATCAAGACGATCCCACCTGCCTTGTGACATCTTGCCAAACCAGGAAGGTGTTGCAGGCAAAATCCGAAACACGTTAGGAGGGGTGGGCAGGGGGTGGGCAGGGGGAACGAAGCTGGCACGGTTAAAGCTGCGGCAGCTTTCATGCCAATTGCACCATTCTTCCTGGGGTGTTTCCCACCCACCCCCAACCTGTCATTTCTTGTGGGGGTGGGGGGTGGGTGGGGAAGAGAGACCTGGTTTCTGTTCTTAGGGTAAAGATATGGAACCCAAGATGGAGGACTGCTGACTGATCCTGAAAATCGGATAGGATAGGACAGGAAGATAGGAGGGGAGGGGAGGATGGGATAGGATAGGATAGAATTAAAATTAGAATTAGAATTAGAATTAGAATTAGAATTAATTATTAGAATTAGAATTAGAATTAGAATTAGAATTGAGGATAGGCTAGGATAGGACAAGACGATAGGATAGAATAAGAATTAGAATTAGAATTAGAATTGAGGATAGGATAGGATAGGACAAGACGATAGGATACAATTAGAATTAGAATTAGAATTGAGGATAGGATAGGATAGGATAGGAGAAGACGATAGGATACAATTAGAATTAGAATTAGAATTGAGGATAGGACAGGATAGGATAGGATAGGACAAGACGATAGGATAGAATTAGAATTAGAATTGAGGATAGGATAGGATAGGATAGGATAGGATAGGATAGGATAGGATAGGATAGGATAGGATAGGACAAGACGATAGGATAGAATTAGAATTTGAATTAGAATTGAAGATAGGATAGGACAAGACGAGAGGATAGAATTAGAATAAGAATTAGAATTAGTATTGATGGATAGGATAGGATAGGATAGGATAGGATAAGACAAGACAAGACGAGAGGATAGAATTAGAATTAGAATTAGAATTAGAATTGATAGGATAGGATAGGATAGGATAGGACAAGACAATAGGATCAAATTAGAATTAGAATTAGAATTGAGGATAGGACAGGATAGGATAGGATAGGACAAGACGATAGGATAGAATTAGAATTAGAATTGAGGATGGGATAGGATAGGATAAGGATAGGATAGGATAGGATATTGGTAGCTCAGGGTTGAACTGTGGGGTTCTTGGTGCTCTCTCAGCTTGGTGGCTTTCTTCCAGACGTTTCATTACCCGACTGAGTAACATCATCAGTGCTAGTGAGTTTGTTGATATGTAATTGATTATATTACCTAGTTGAGGAATGACACGTCTAAGAAATCTTTAGAGAGCACCTCCAGTGTTGGAGCCATTCACAACTTCTGGAGGCAAGAAGTTCCACTGGTTAATTGTTCTCACTGTCAGGAAATTCCTCCTTAGTTCTAGGTTGCTTCTCTCCTTGATTTGTTTCCACCCGTTGCTTCTTCTTCTGCCTTCAGGTGCTTTGGAGAATAGCTTGACTCCCTCTTCTTTGGGGCAGCCCCTGAGATATTGGAACATTGCTATCATGTCTCCCCTGGTCCTTCTTTTCATTAAACCAGACATACCCAATTCCTGCAACCGTTCTTCATACGTTTTAGCCTCCAGTCCCCTCATCGTCTTGGTTGCTCTTCTCGGCACTCTTTCTAGAGTCTCCACATTTTTTCTTTTTTTCTTTTTATTGTGGTGACCAAAACTGGATGCAGGATTCTAAGTCTGTTTTTTCCAAGACCACACTTACCAGTTTTGGAGCTCATAACCAGACGGAGGACTAGCATTTCTACTGTGTTTCCCCGAAAATAAGACCCTGTCTTATTTTACTTTTTTTTTAACCTCGCCATAAATGCCTGGCCTTATTTTCGGGGAGGTCTTATTATTTTGGGGTGCGTGAAGCAAGAGGGGGCTCCTTTTATTTATTTATTTATTTATTATCTATCTATCTATCTATCTATCTATCTATCTATCTATCTATCTATCTATCTATCTATCTATCTATCGGTCCGATTTATATGCCGCCCTTCTCCGGAGACTCACAGCGGCTTACAATGCGTTAAGCAATAGCCTTCATACTTTTGTATATACCTGCTTAGTAGGGCTTTCGGGGGCCCCCTAAGCGGTGTTCTTTTTTTATATATATACAAAGTCAGTTTATTGCCCCCACAATCCGGGTCCTCATTTTACCTCCCTCGGAAGGATGGAAGGCTGAGTCAACCTTGAGCCTGGTGAGATTTGAACTCGCAGTAATTGCAGGCAGCTGGTGCTACTTAACAGCACTTTAGTCTGCTGTGCCACCAAGGCTCTTGCCGTCTTACCTGATTTCCAGCTCTCCGTTTAAATATTTTCAGGGAGGGCTTATTTTTGGAGGGGGGGCCTTACTTTAGCGCATGCACTCAAAAGCCCAATTGGGCTTATTATCAGGGGAGGTCTTATTTTCGGGGAAACAGGGTAGTTTCAGGTCTCTCCCAGCCTCTCCGAAGCCTTCCACGTTCCGGGAAAGCTGGCAAAAAGGATTTAAATTAGCTCTCGATGAGCAGCCTTGGCTGATAGCGAGCTTGTAATGATGTCCCTAGCTCGAATTAACACACACACACTCTCAATTATTTTCTTCTGACGGGGCTTCACCGTAGCAAAGTTGTTGGGTGCAAACGGGGTGGTCTTGACGTACACAGGCTCCCTGTTCCATTAGTTCACCCCACTTTTAAGGAAAGTGGGTGGGTGGGTGGGTGACCACCTCTTGGACCCAGGGCCAAATGATTTGATTCAACCCTTCCCTTTGGAGGGCAGGAAAAAACGGGAGCGATTAGCTTCCCTAATCATCGGTCGGTTTGGCGGGCAAAATGGAACTGGCCGTGACTAGTTTGGAGAAAAATGGTATTTGGGGGCAGCGGAGAGATAGCCAAAGGATTGTGGCAGGTTTCTCACACACACACACACACGTACACAAACACAGTAGCTCCAAGCACATATTTCTCAGAGCTTTCTTGTTCAGACTTGTGTGATTTGGGAGGGTTGGAGCTCGGAGGTGTTGTCTTTTTCTGAAGGTTTTCTTTGTCCGCAAGAAACATAATATACAATAATTTTTTGGGGGGGGGCGCGGTCTTCCTGTCTTCTCTTTTCCCTCCCTCCTCCCTCCTTCTCTCTTTCCTTCTTCTTCCTTCTCTTTCAACCCTCCTTCCTTCCTTCCCTTTTTATTTTTTACTCCATTCTTCATCTTCCTTCCTTCTTCATCTCTTCCTTCTTCATCTTCTTCCTTCTCTCTCTCTCCCTTCCTTCCTTCTTCATCTCCTTCCTTCTTTGTTTTCTTCTTCCTCCCTTCATCTCCTTCCTTCTTCGTTTTTTCTTTTCCTTCCTTTCTTCCTTCTTTCCTTCTTCATCTCCTTGCTTCTTCGTTTTCTTCTTCCTCCTTCCTTCCTTCTTCATCTCCTTCCTTCTTTGTTATCTTCTTCCTTTTTCCTTTTTTCTTCCTTCTTTGTTTTCTTCTTCCTTCCTTCTTTATCTCCTTCCTTCTTTGTTTTCTTCCTCCTTCCTTCCTCCCTTCCTTCATCTCCTTCCTTCTTTGTTTTCTTTCCTTCCTTCCTTCCTTCCTTCCTTCCTTCCTTCCTTCCTTCCTTCCTTCCTTGTCTTTTTCCTCCCTCCCTCCCTCCCTCTTTCTGGTCCAAAGTCACTCATAACGTTACTATAATTGGAAAGGATTTAAAGGGGGATTTTCCTCCTCCTCCTCCTAGCCCACCACTTTTAATTCCTTGACCTACAATGAGTCCACACCAGGACAAAATCAAGACGATAATGAGTGTAGGCAGTCCTCGTCTTACGACTAGCTACTTAGCGGTCGTTTGAAGTTTATGATGGACTCCTAAAGCCTACTTATGACCCTGTTTCAAAGTCCCAGCCTTGTCTTCCCAGCCCCTGCTGATGTCCTGTGACTGCATTGCGGGGTGCTCAGCATCTGGCCTGGATTTATGGCCATTTGCACCATCCTGTGGCACAACATTGAGCCACGGTGGTGCAGTGGTTAGAGGGCAGTACTGCAGGCTACTTCTGCTGACTGCCGGCTGCCTGCAATTTGGTAGTTTGATTCTCACCAGGCTCAAGGTTGACTCAGCCTTCCATCCTTCTGTGGTGGGTAAAATGAGGACCCAGATTGTTGGGGGGCAAGAGGCTGACTCTGTAAACCGCTTAGAGAGGGCTGTAAAAGCACTGTGAAGCAGTGTATAAGTCTAAATGTTATTGCTATTGCTCTTCCTTTTCTTCCTCCTTCCTTCCTTCCTTCCTTCCTTCCTTCCTTCCTTCCTTGGTGCACAGTAGTTAGAAAGCAATATTGCAAGTTAACTCTGCCAACTGCCAGCAGTTCGATTCTCACCAGCTCAAGATCGACTCAGCCTTCCATCCTTCCGAGGTTGGCAAAATGAGGACCCAGATTGTTGGGGGCAATAGGTTGACTCTGTAAACCGCTTAGAGAGGGCTGTAAAAGCCCTGTGAAGCGGTATATAAGTCTAAGTGCTATTGCTATTGCTCTTCCTTTTCCCCTTCCTTCCTTCCTTCCTTCCTTCCATCCATCCATCCGTCCATCCATCCATGGTGCACAGTGGTTAGAATGCAGTATTGCAGGCTGACTCTGCCCACTGCCAGGAGTTCGATCTTGACCGGCTCAAAGTTGACTCAGCCTTCCATCCTTCCGAGATGGATAAAACGAGGACCCCGATTGTTGGGGGGCAAGAGGCTGACTCTGTAAACCGCCCAGAGAGGGCTGTAAAAAGCCCTGTGAAGCGGTATATAAGTCTTAAGTGCTATCGCTATTTTCGCCAGAAACCTGTGTTTCCCTCTGATTTCCGGCAAACCCGTAGCAAGCGACCGGTTCAATTTTGCAACCGCAGCATCCACTTAAGGACAGCTGCCAAAAAAAAGAAAAAAAAGAAGGTTGCAAAATCAGGTTATCCACCCAATAAGCTGCTCTGCAACCTTCCCAGCAGGCTCCATTATGGTCGTAAATCGAGGACTGCCTGTATGGTGTGTGTGTATATATATATATATATATATATATATATATATATATATGTAGCAGGATTCTTGTAAGGAAGCCAGTTGGCTGTTTGGAAGGGAAGGAAGGGAATAAGAAAACTCCGCAAAGCCTTTCACGACCACAGCGAGACTCGCTCGATCCGTGGCATCGTTCGGCGCTGAAGGACAAAATAATCTCTCCCCCATCATCCCATTTATTGTGTGCACGATGGGGAGGGAAAAAAAAAAGAGAACAATTTGCCAAAGATTAAGACAATTTTCTGGCAGTGCAGAAGAGAAGGATTGAGTTTAAAGGCGGGAGAAGCCCGAAGGGTTAAAAACTGAAAAGGATGAGCAGTGATATCCAGGTAATTCAGAAGCCAGGAGAAAAACAGAATTTTTTTTTAACCTGCTCAAACGTTGGATTAGATCTGTGCTAGGAGGGGGGGGGAAATTGCCCCCCAAATGGTCAGTTAGATGTAGTGATTAAGGCAATCAGGCCAGAAACCAGGAGACGGTGAGTTCTAGTCCTGCCTTAGGTAGGAAAAGTCGACTGAGTGACTTTTGAGCCAATCAACGGGAGACGGTGAGTTCTAGTCCCACCTTAGGCATGAAAATCAGTTGGGTGACTTTGGGTTGACCACTAGGAGACAGTGAGTTCTAGTCCCGCCTTAGGCGTGAAAGTTGACTGCGTGACTTTGGGCCAACCACTAGGAGACAGTGAATTTTAGTCGTTCCATAGGCATGAAAGTTGATTGGGCGCCTATGGGCCAATCGCTAGGAGACAGTGAGTTCTAGTCCTGCCTTAGGCATGAAAGCCAGCTGGGTGATTTTGGGCTAATCACTAGGAGACAGTGAGTTCTAGTCCCGCCTTAGGCGATGAAAGCCAATTGGGTGATTTTGGGCTAATCACCAGGAGACAGTGAGTTCTAGTCCCACCTTAGGCATGAATGTCAACTGGGAAGCTATGGGCCAATCACTAGGAGATCATGAGTTCTAGTCACGCCTTAGGCACGAAAGCCAACAAAATGAAATTGAGTGGGGCCCTTGGTGCTCTCTTGAGCTCTCTTTGTTTTCTTGGGAAGCTATGGGCCAACCACTAGGCGACCGTGAGTTCTAGTCTCATTACCTAAAGTGGGTAACATCACCGATGCTAGTCTCGAAATGAAATTGGAAGAACGAAGAGTCGGATGTCTTCGTCTCCTCTCGGAAAGCATGTCTCGGCTCGCCTGCTGGCATGAGCTTGTTCTCCGTCCCCCCCCCACCCCCGTCCCCAGGGAGAAGAGTCACACACCCCCTCCCCAATTATTCTTTTTCACACCCGCATCTGCATACAAATAGGGCACTCTCGCACACTCGTGCCACTTGAGGCTGCTGGAGGAAAAAAAAAACAAAAAAACCAGAATCCGTCCTGACGGTCCCATCAGGACATCCTACCTCCTCCCTTCGTTCCTCCTCCCCGCTCGTCTCCCCACCCCCACCCCCCCACAGGCCCACCACACACCCCTCCCCAGACGCCCACGCCCGAGCAAACCCCATCCCTTGCCCCCATAACAAATTAGAAATGTGAGAACTCTCCTTGTTGATCAAAACATAAATTATTCTTCGTAGACAGGGCACCCACGAGCTCCAGAGAGGGTAATTGGTGCCACCTCTGATTCCTTAAAAGGTGAATATCGTAATTGGAAAAGAGGTGTGAGTGGCTCACTCAGGCTCGGAGGAGGATTGTTCGGGGGGGGGTGGGGGGGGAAGGCCATGAAAGCGTTCATTTTCGCAGCTTGGGAGATGTCTATGGCCGTGTTATGGATTCTAATTATCAACACAGCGGGGGAAAGGGAGGGGGGGCGAGCTTGCCCGTCCCCGGTCTGGGAGTCCTTAGTTACCCCATTGTTCTCTCCGACAACGTGCCACTCGGCTGCTGAAGTGGGTGGGTAGGGGGAAAGCCTGTTGGAATTCTTGATTTGGGGTGGTTGGGGGGGGCTCGGCGCCATCCTTTTCTCATTGGTCTCCCCCACCTGTGATGTTTTAAAATTGTATTATGTATTGATGCTGTTTTTAAGAACTGTCCAGTTTCCCTCGCGGTAAGGTTCTGGATGGTGTACAATAAAATCTTTAAAAGGCATAAATAAAAAAAAAAAAGGAACACTGAACGACCAAAATTGAGCTCAAAAGTTAATGAGCCCACAGCACAGTCCTCCTCCTCCTCTCCTCCTCCTTCTCCTCTACTCCAGAAACCTCATTCTCTTCTAGCACTGATGATGTTATCTAGTTGGGTAATAAAACGTCTGCAAGAAAAACACCAAGCTCAGAGCACTAAGGACTACAGTCTCCTCCTCCTCCTCCTCCTCCTCCTCCTCCTCCTCCTCCTCCTCCTCCTCCTCCTCCTCCTCCTCCTCCTCCTCCTCTAATTCCTCTAATTCCTCCACCCCAGAAACCCCAGTCCCTTCTAGCACTGATGATGTTACCTAGATGGGTAACGAAACGTCTGCAAGAAAACAACCAAGCTCAGAGAGCACCAAGGACCCTGTAGCAAAATTTTACTAGATCAGTAAGGGAATTGCTAAGAGCTGCTAAGAAGAGATTGGACAACCATTTGTCTGAAGTGGTGTAGGGTTTCCTGCCTGAGCAGAGGGTTGGGCTAGAAGACCTCCAAGGTCCCTTCCATCTCTGTGATTCTGTTATGGGCCATCTAAATGATCCTAAGTCTATCACCCTTGCAAAATTGGGGAGCAGGAGCGGCCATGGGAACAGGAATTAGCTATGTGTAGCCTAATGAAAAGAAGGACTAAGGGGTGACATGATAGCAGTCTTCCAATAGCTCAGGGGCTGCCCCAAAGAAGAGGGAGTCAAGCTATTCTCCAAAGCAGCTGAGGGCAGGACAAGAAGCAACGGATGGAAACTCATCAAGTTTAGAGAGAAGCAACCTAGAACTAAGGAGGAATTTCCTGACGGTTAAAACAATCAGTGGAACGACTTGCCTCCAGAAGTTGTAAATGCTCCAACACTGGAAGTTTTTAAGAAGAGGTTGGATAACCATTTGTCTGAAGTGGTGTAGGATTTTCTGCCTGGGCAGGGGGTTGGACTAGAAGACCTCCAAGCTCCCTTCCAACTCTGTTATTCTATTTCTATTCTATTCTATTCTATTCACTCTATAAAGCCTTAGTAAGACAATACTGCATACAGATTTTTAATATAAAAAAGATGTGGAGACTCTAGAAAGAGTGCAGAGAAGAGCAACAAAGGTGATTAGGGGACTGGAGGCTAAAAGATATGAAGAACGGTTGCAGGAACTGGGTATGTCTAGTTTAATGAAGAGAAGGACTAAGGGGAGACATGGTAGCAGCCTTCCGATATCTCAGGAGCTGCCCCAAAGAAGAGGGAGTCAAGCTTTTCTCCAAAGCCCCTGAGGGCAGGACAAGAAGCAATGGGTGGAAACTCATCAAGGAGAGAAGCAACTTAGAACTAAGGAGAAATTTCCTGACAGTGAGAACAATCAGTGGAACAGCTTGCCTCCAGAAGTTGTGAATGCTCCAACACTGGAAGCTTTTAAGAAGAGGTTGGATAACCATTTGTCCGAAGGTGGTGTAGAGTTTCCTGCCTAAGCAGGGGGTTGGACTAGAAGACCTCCAAGGTCCCTCTCAACTCTTGTTATTCTTGAGACGCGCAGATTCCCATCGGCGGGGGTGAGCCCCGGGATTTGGGGGTCTGCATGGCTTGAGTCCCCGTTGCGTCTCGAGGGCGCCCTCCTGAATGCTAATCAAAAGTGGAAAGGACAAGATGGAAAGCACGGGCTGGGGGGGGGGGCTCCTAGCTGAGAGCGGGGTTGGGTTTTTATAACGAGCAAACCCGTTTTTGTGTGTGTGTTTTTTTGCAAACGAGCAAAGCCACCGACTTTTTGTGCGCGTTCCCTTTTTTTTCCATCCCTTCTTGCGAGATTCCAGCTGGTTTCAAGCTGCTGTTTCAAGACGGCTTCTCCGCTTGACTTTTGCTGTTTGTGTGTGTATGTGTGTGTTAATGCCGAAAGGCGAGCGGAGGCCACGAGGAGGCGGCCAGGGAGGGACTCCGAGGAGAGAGAGCGCAAGGAAGAGAGGAAAACGTGTGGATTCATGTAGAGGCTTCATCATATTCCACTTATCCGCCGTACCGCCCCGACGAAATTCGGCAGATGGATGCTTGGTCATGCCGTCGGCGCAGAGGGGTTAACTCCTCGGATTTAGCTTTCTGTCGTTTCCACGAGAGCGTTGACAACACTTTTCACCGTGTTGATTCCCAGATGTGCGTGCCCGGCGGCTTCCCCCGAGCCCTGTGCTTTTGGTTGGGGGGTGGAGAACGTCGGATAAAACAGCGCACCTTTCCGGTCGGAGTGCGCATCAAATATTCATGGATCTCCGATTTGCACACATCGGGGTTGATAAATGGGTCTGACGTGGAATTGAGGTGGCGGGAGAAACCGCTGCTTTGCCGGAGAATCGGCCGACGAATTGTGTCACTTTCCCCTCCTTGTTTTCGCGGGTGTGCATATGCAAAAAATTAAAATCTCGGGTGTTTTCCCCGCGTCATTATAAATAGGTTGGTTAAAATATTTAAAATCCTGGTTAGAAGACTTCCAAGGTCCCTTCCAACTCGGCTATTCTATTCTAGAGCCGTAGATTATTGCTAGTCCAGAAGTCTAGTCCTTTCCTCAGTGCCGTTATAACTTTGAACGGTCACTAAATAAACAATCGTGAGTCGAGGACTACTGTATACAGAGTGCTTTTCTTCTCAAACAAACAAATAAATAAATAACAAAATTCAGCTGTGCTGACTTAAGAAAGTTGCACGCAAGACCTTTGCTCCTATTCTCCCTTGGAATGGAACGGGCACCCTGCGAGCCCATCTCACTCCTTTATGGTTCGCTGCGTTGGGCAAACGTAGAAAAAAAGTAGCTAATTCAGAGATCGGGCCAAGCGTAATATGGGGGCAAATGTGAATTTCGTCAGGAGGCTCATTCTAGGGCAGAGGCTCCCAACCTTTTGGGCAGGAGGGACCGGGTCCACGGAGAGAGGTTTTTTTTTTTTTCCGTGGGTTGGAGGGGATGTGGTTTGTGTGATGCCTGCATCCCACGGATGGGACTTTGCTTGATTGTGTGGCCCAATTTCTGGCATGCTGCACATCAGTGCCAGGCCACAGTCCCAGGGTTGGGGATACCTCTTCTAGGGAATTGGAGGCTAAAACATATGAAGAACGGTTGCAGGAACTGGGAATGTCTAGTTTAATGAAAAGAAGGACTAGGGGAGACATGATAGCAGCCTTCCAGTATCTCAGGGGCTGCCCCAAAGAAGAGGGAGTCAAGCTATTCTCCAAAGCACCAGAAGGAAAGACAAGAAATAATGGGTGGAAACTAATCAAGGAGAGAAGCAACCTGGAACTAAGGAGAAATTTCCTAACAATGAGGACAATTAAATCAGTGGAACAACTTGCCTCCAGAACAGTGGTGGGTTCCTCCCGGTTCGGTCCGGTTCGGCCGAGCCGGTAGCGGTGACGATATGACGTCACCGAACCGGTTCTTCCCCCCCTCCCACTCCCCCCACCCCCCCACGTTATTCTTACCTTTTATTTGGTCCCACCCCCAATCTATTGCTGCCTCCTGAGTCCCAGCTGATGACTAGAGGGAGGGAAAAAAAACTGTTTAAACTCTTGCCGCGGGGCTTCAAAGGGCCGCCCTACAGCTGATCAGTGTTAAAAGCAAACAAATGAGTCGGGTCGTAAGTGTCGAGGACTGGTCGTAAGTGCGAGGACCTTCCAGAAATGACTCTGACCAGCTAGCCACGCCCACCTAGTCACATGACCTCCAAGCCACACCCACAAAATAAGCCACGCCCACAGAACCGGTAGTTAAAAAAATTTAGAACCCACCCCTGCTCCAGAAGTTATGAATGCTCTAATAGCAGGGGGTTGGACTAGTAGACCTCCAAAGTCCCTTCCAACTCTGTCATTCTGTTAGTTTCTTTGAGAAACTCGCTCCAAAGGTTTGGACTTTCGCTTAGATATTCATCTCCTTTTTCTTCTTCTCCTCCTCCTCCCTCAGCACCTTTGGAGAGCTGAAGACGGTCCGCCTGCCGAAGAAAATGTTTGGAACAGGAACTCATCGCGGCTTCGGCTTTGTGGATTTCCTGACCAAGCAGGATGCCAAGGTGAGGGAACGCTTCTGCACGCATCCCCCTGTTCTGACCTAGGCTTCCTGAGTCAGCAAAACACACCAGTAGTCCTAAAAACCTGTTTTATTTTAACAGCTGTGAATTCTGTTCATTCACAGATGAGTCCCAAATAGTTGTAAAGAGTCCTTCGGGATAAGGCTGATAAATCACCCACCTTGATCTCCCTTGACACGCTGCCAAAGACCTCATTGGCAAAGCCACGCGGAGTCCAGAATCAAACAGAGCTTCAGGCTTTAAACTGCACAGAATTAACAACGTTGCTTCCTGCAAAGGCTCACGTGCCTTTGCTCCTCTTTTTTAAGTATTATGGGAGTGGCTAATCATCTCCAAGCCTTACTCCTGAGTCGCCCCTTTTGTTTTAACTGTTCTTGCCTTCTGGCAGTTCTGGTAGGAATCGAAATGTCCTTCCATTTTTGTGCATACCATAATCTTGCTGCAGTCAACATACAGTAGTGGCCAAAATTGTGGGAACCTTTTGGAAAAAGTGTATTTTCTAAAACTAGCTTATAACACCACTTTCTTTGGGAGTAGTACCATAAAAGTATATATCAATGGAAAGATCATTGAATCAAGAATGTCATGCCATCACTTTTATGAAGGATTTGCTATTAGAATAGCAGTTACAGTATAAAGAAGAAAAGTGAAACACGTAGAAAAAATGAGATATACAAAAATTATCACCATAGAAAAAACGAGATATACAGAAATTATCACCATGTCAGTTAATACTTAGATGGGTCACCTTTAGCACGAATGACGGCCTTACAACGTCTTCCCATGGAGTGAACCAAGTCTTTGAGTTCTGCAGCTGTTCTAATGTGAAACCAAGATTGAAGGATGGCTTCTATTAACTGGGTTTTATTGCTGGGTCGCTTCTGACTAACCAGTTTCTTTAGTCAGCTGCATAGATTTTCAATTGGGTTAAGGTTTGGGCTATTCCCAGGCCATTCCAGCAGTGGAATAGGATGATCTTGAAATGCCAAAAAAAAAAAAAGCAGTGTTATTAGCCATCCAATCTCAAAAATACACTTTTCCCGAAAGGTTTCCACAATTTTGGCTTCCACTACTGTATGTTACTAACTTACCAACTGCCGTGATTCCCTTAACAAATGTCTCGCTTAAAGCAACAGAAATCTTGAGCTCAATTGTCGTCTGAGGTCGAGGAGTCGCCGTACGTCTGCATGTGTTCTTAACATTTGTGAAAACATCCTACCCTAGTATTTTCTCCAAAGGCAGCCAGCCCTTATTCTGACATAACCCTTGACAAAAGGAAGCCCAGAGAGTGACGAAGTCTCATCTGCATACTTTACCATATTCATAGCAAATCCAAGATGACCCATTTTTAAAGTATCCTTCCCTTCTGTATAATTACACCATACAGGCGAAAGGAATTTGGAGAGCATCAAACAGCCCTTCAGATATATTTTCCAATCCCAAAAGGAAGCTGTTTATCATAGAAACCGTATTTTTTATTCCGAGGGACTAACAGAACAGAAATATTCAAGCAAAAACATGATCTTTCTCAGGATGCTGAAATAAAGAGGGCCATGTCTAATGTCTCAGCTCCCAAATAACCAGGATAAAATGTCTATGGTTGTCCCAAAGGTGCTTTTAGGTAGAGAGAGAGATAGAAGATAGATAAATATTAGATAGATGATAGATAGATAGATAGATAGATAGATAGATAGATAGATAGATAGATAGATAGATATGCATAGATGATAGATATAGATGCATAGATGATAGATATAGATGCATAGATGATAGATAGGATAGATAGATGATAGATAGATAGATAGATAGATAGATAGATAGATAGATAGATAGATAGATATAGATGCATAGATGATAGATATAGATGCATATAGATGCATAGATGATAGATAGGATAGATAGATAGATAGATAGATAGATAGATAGATAGATAGATAGATAGATAGATAGATAGATAGATGCATAGATGATAGATAGATAGATAGATGATAGATAGATAGATAGATAGATAGATAGATAGATAGATAGATAGAGGATATAGGTAATAGAGAGAGAGAGAGAGAAGATTGGTAGATATAGATGCATAGATGATAGAAGATAGATAGATGATAGATAGATAGATAGATAGATAGATAGATAGATAGATAGATAGATAGATGATAGATAGAGGATATAGGTAATAGAGAGAGAGAGATAGAAGATAGATAGATAGATATAGATGCATAGATGATAGAAGAGAGAGAGAGAGGATACAGGTTGAGAGAGATTGAAGATAAATAGATAGATATAGATGCATAGATGATAAATATAGATGCATAGATGATAGATTAGATAGATATGAGAGAGAGAGATAGAAGATAGAATAGATGCATAGATGATAGATTAGATAGATAGATAGATAGATAGATAGATAGATAGATAGATAGATAGATAGATAGATAGAGATGCATAGATGATAGATAGATAGATAGATAGATAAACACAGAGAGAGAGATTGTGTGTGTGTATATATGTATATGTACAGTATATATATTATAAAAGTAGGTGTAATATAGTGATATCCCTGGGGGTGGGGGAAGCTGGAATTTCTGTTTGCTATTCAAGCTTGTATCGGAAAACCCACCCCTCAAGTATCTAAAGAGAAGAATACTCAGGCACATAAAACCGAGTGTTGCTTCGGATGTTTTTGTGTGTAGCTCCTGTTCAGAGGAAGAAAGCCTGGTTAGTCTATTGTAATGTTTGTTGTCTTCCTTTTTTCCGCAACCGTTTGTTCCTCCGTGGTGCGGAAGGACGGCATTAAAAAGTCAACAGTTCTTCCCAACAACAACAACAACAAAAAAAAAAACACCCTCCAACTAAGAAATGAATCTTCTCTCTTTTGGCAGAAAAGGCTCAGCTGCCATGCCTTGGCCATGCCCTCTGCTCTGATCACCCTTTTGTTTTGGAGAAAGAATGAGAAATCTATCAACCCCTCTAATGCTGTCGATTCTTTGTGTCTCTCACTAATGGTTTTCTCCCTCCGGATTTGCCGGGATGAGCATTTAATAGGGCAATGGGGAAAGAGGAGATGGAGTGGCCCCATCCGCCAAATTATGAGCGTTTAGATCTGGTGAGCTGGGGGAACCCCCGGGGAGGTGACCTCGGAGGCTTCCATGCTTGATCTACGATGTCTGTCATGGTAGAACCCCAGACGGTTCCCGCCCGGTTTACATCTGTGTAAACATCTGTGCCCACATGGCCCTGCCCAGTTTACATCCGTGTGTCAGCCCACATGGCCCTGCCCAGCTTACATCTGTGTGTCAGCCCACAAGGCCCTGCCCGGCTTACATCTGTGTGTCAGCCCACAAGGCCCTGCCCAGTTTACATCTGTGTGTCAGCCCACATGGTCCTGCCCAGCTTACATCTGTGCGTCAGCCCACATGGTCCTGCCCAGCTTACATCTATGTGTCAGCCCACATGGTCCTGCCCAGCTTACATCTGTGTGTCAGCCCACATGGTCCTGCCCGGCTTACATCTGTGTGTCAGCCCACAAGGCCCTGCCCGGCTTACATCTGTGTGTCAGCCCACATGGTCCTGCCCAGCTTACATCTGTGTGTCAGCCCACATGGTCCTGCCCAGCTTACATCTGTGTGTCAGCCCACAAGACCCTGCCAACAGTGCTGTTGGGTTGTTTGCACACTCGTGTGGATGGCCCCTTCGCTCTTAATGTACGGGTAGACCTTTGACTGGACAACCATGGATTTAGTGTATAACTGTTCCAAGTGATAACGGCACCGGAAAAGGGGACTTATGACCGGTTTTCACACTTAACGGCCATTGCCAGCCCTGGACGCACGATCAAAAAATGTAGACACTCAGCAATTGGCTCGTATTGAGGATTAGCAAAACTGATCACCTTGAAACCCTGTCCAATTGGAAACATCCCATCTTGATCATTTTTGGAAGGGTTCCAAAATCCAGACGGCTGTTTCCAGTTCGAAGCATGCTCTGCTGGGGCTCAGAATATTTGAAACGTTTCACTCCCCAAACGGAGTCTTTTAGATTTGAAATATAAATGTTTTGCGCTCCCCTAATCGCACTGCGACTCATGGTTGGTAAACAACGACGTTGATACGCAAATGGCTTTATTACCAACTTATAATACTTGCTGGAAGAGATCCATTTTCTTAGGCTCCCGAGGCTGTGGCTGTTGTAATTATTCATGACATTGAAGCCTGCAGTTGTCAGGTGTGCGTTACACAAAGGTTGCACAATTACACCAGCTCGCTTGCCAACCGCTAGGTGGCAGTTTTACGATCTCTGTTAATTTGGTGCTGCCATCAATTGCAGCAGGAGGAGGAGGACACGGCTACAGGAATTTGTAAAGGCTCTGTTGGGGTTTGACTTTCGGAACGGAATGCTCCTGGATCCAGTCATTGTCCCAAATGAAAACTGAATCAGCTCAGCTTGGTGTGTGTGTGTGTGTGTGTCTGTGTGTGTGTGTGTGTGTTTAATGAATGATACAATGCAAACCGTTGACTTCATGTGAAGAGAGCTGATCTGTACATTCCTGATAAGTCCTTGCAGCTTTAGCTGTTAGGTTGCTGTCCAGGGTGCTGAACCTGAAATTTTTTTTTTTTTATTAGCCATATATAATTTTTGCCATATATATATATATATTTTAAATTTGATTTATATGCCGCCCTTCTCCGGAGACTCAGGGCGGCTTACAATGCGTTAAGCAATAGCCTTCATCCTTTTGTATATTTATACAAAGTCAGCTTATTGCCCCCACAAACTGGGTCCTCATTTCACCTACCTTAGAAAGGATGGAAGGCTGAGTCAACCTTGAGCCTGGCGAGATTCGAACCTGCAGAAATTGCAGGCAGCTGTGTTACTTACAGGGTGCATTAAACCACTGTACTACCAAGGCTCTCATCATATAGCGGTGATGGCTAACCTTTTTGCCAGTGCGTGCCAGGAGGGGTCACACGCGTGCATGCCCACACCCATAATTCTATGCGGCCCGCTTCCGCGTATGCGCGCACAAACCTCTCCCCCGCTCCTGGCACGTGATGGCCTGGTAGACCCGTTTTTCTTCCTCACCTGGCTCCAGGGCCTCTTTAGGAATCTGGGGAGGGCAAAAACAGCCTTCCCACCACACACCCCGGAGGTCCTCCGGAGGCTGTTTGGGGTGAGTGGGGAAGGCCCTTTTTGTCCTCCCCAGATTCCTAGAGAGGCCCTAGAGGCTGGGGACAGGAACCTGAAGTTGTAACAGGCCGTTTTCGGCCTCCGGAGAACCTCCGGGGGGGGAGGCCATTTTCAGGCCTTCCTCCTCTCCCGCCCCAGGCCCTCCAGACACAGGAAACAGCCTATTTCCCTACTTCCGGTGGGCCCAGAAGACCCGAAAATCAGCGTGCGCTGGAGCTGAGCTCGCGTGCCCACTGATATGGCTACGAGTGCCACCTGTGGCACGCGTACCATAGATTTGCCATCACGGCCATATAGGATTATATATGGCATTGCTCAAAAGTTCTGAAGATGTGAATCCCAAACATACAATACGAGAAGTCTTTGACTTGCAACCATTCGTTTGAAGTTAGGATTGAAGTGCAACATTTAGTTTTAAGTAGGTATTTTAAGATAGGGAAAGCATTCACAAAGGCACTTTATATGCTGCCTATCCGTCTTCTGTCCAAAATGAGGTGGTTCTGGAACAGCCAAGATAAAGGGTTGGAAGCTGCGTTCCCATGACGGGCCTAACCAGTCAGCTGAACCCCCCAAGCCCTTGCCTTGAGATACCCCAAGCTTGGCTCAAGTTGAATCTTAGTTTGGTTTTCCTTTTCTTCTTTGCAGCTCAAAACGTGTTGGGCGAAACCAGCCCTTTTAATTAGTTGATGGTTCAGTGCATTTTGCAAACCTCGAAAAATTACCTAGTTAATTCAGTGATCAGGGCCAGTGTGTGGTACAAATGCAAAATCTTTCACGGGTGCGTTACAGTTCTTCGGACAAAAGGCCACTCCTTGAAGCTCCTTCTTCAAATCTGACATGAATAATAATAATAATCATCTTCTTCTTCTTCTTCTTCTTCTTCTTCTTCTTCTTCTTCTTCTTCTTCTTCTTCTTCTTCTTCTTCTTTGCTTCTGCTGCTTCTTCTGCTTCTTCTTTGCTTCTGCTGCTTCTTCTGCTTTTGCTTCTTCTCTTCTTCTTCCTCCTCCCCCTCTTCTTTTTCTCCTTCTCCTTTTCCTCTTCCTCCTCCTCCTCTTCTTCTTCTCCTTCTCCTCCTCCTCCTTCTCTTCCTCCTCTTCTTCTTGTTCTGCTTCTTCTCTTCTTCTTCCTCCTCCCCCTCTTCTTTTTCTCCTTCTCCTTTTCCTCTTCCTCCTCCTCCTCTTCTTCTTCTCCTTCTCCTCCTCCTCCTTCTCTTCTTCCTCCTCCTCCTCCTCCTCTTCTTGTTCTGCTTCTTCTGTTTCTGCTTCATCTTCTCTCTTCTTCCTCTTCTTTTTCTCCTTTTCCTCTTCCTCCTCCTCCTCTTCTTCTCCTTCTCCTCCTCTTCTTCCTCCTCCTCCTCTTCCTCCTCCTCCTCCTCCTCTTCTTGTTCTGCTTCTTCTGTTTCGGCTTCGTCTTCTTTCTTCTTCCTCTTCTTTTTCTCCTTTTCCTCTTCCTCCTCTTCTTCTTCTCCTTCTCCTCCTCCTCCTTCTCTTCTTCCTCCTCCTCCTCTTCTTCTTGTTCTGCTTCTTCTGTTTCTGCTTCATCTTCTCTCTTCTTCCTCTTCTTTTTCTCCTTTTCCTCTTCTCCTCCTTCTCCTCCTCCTCCTCTTCTTCTTCTTGTTCTGCTTCTTCTGTTTCTGCTTCGTCTTCTCCTCTTCCTCCTCTTCTTTTTCTCCTTTTCCTCTTCCTCCTCCTCTTCCTCTTCCTCCTCCTACTCAGGGTTGAAATGTGGGATCCTTGGTTCTCTCTAAGTTTGGTGGTTTTGATGTTACCTAGTTCAGTAATGAAACTTCTGCAAGAAAACCACCAAGCTCAGAGAACTCCCAGGAAGCCACCATTGTCAATATCTCTTGGCATATTCTTTACACGGAGCCAAGACCTGAATGGGAATAAGGTGGCTTCCTCTGTTTTAAGGATCAGGGTTTTATTTGGCAAGGCTTGGATCAGAAACAGGAGGCCCTGAATAATGTCCTGCTTAGTGCTAGACCACCAACTTCGAGTGTTAAGAGATCCAAGTTTCAACTCGTGAGATCTCCAGGTAGGTGTAGAAAAGATCCTTCCTGGGAACTGGTGCTAATCCGTTGGCAGAGAATCCGGAGTCAAAGGTTGGCTCAGAAACAAATTTCTCTGACAACTTTCTGAAGACGACTCTGTTTTCCTTTTCCCTGCCCCGCAGAGAGCATTCGGTGCCCTGTGCCATAGTACCCATCTGTACGGCAGGAGGCTGGTGCTGGAATGGGCGGATTCGGAGGAAACCGTAGAGTCCCTGAGAAGAAAAACGGCAGAGCATTTTCACGGTACCTGATCTGAGTTATTCGTTTTGTTTTTGAATTGTTTGGGGTGAACGAAAGCGATGGGGCAATTTTGGGGCATTTGAAGAAAAAAAAATGGATGCCCTCTTCCTCCTTTTTTTTTTTTTCTTCTTCTCCTCCTACTACTCCTTCTCTTCCCCACTCCTGCTTTTTCTCCTTCTCTTTCTCCTTCTCCTTTCTCTTCTCCTTTTTCTCCTTTCCCTCTTTTTTCTTCTCCTTTCTTTTCCTCTTCCTCCTCTTCTTATCCTCCTCTTCTTTTCCTCCTCCTCCTCCTCTTCTTTTCCTCCTCCTCCTCTTCTTCTTCCTCCTCCTCCCCTCCTCTTCCTCCTCCTCCTCTTCTTCCTTTTCTTTTTCTCCTCCTCCTCCTCCTCTTCTCCTTCTCCTCTTCTTCCTCCTCCTCCTCCTCTTCTTCTTCCTTTTCTTTTTCTCCTCCTCCTCCTCCTCTTCTCCTCCTCCTTCTTCTTCTCCTCCTCTTCCGTCTTCTCCTTCTTCTCCTCCTCCTCCTCTTTCTCCTTCTTCTTCCTCCTCTTCCACCTCCTCTTCTTCCTCTTCTTTTTCTTTTTCTCCTCCTCCTCCTCCACCTCCTCCTTTTCAAGCATTGCAGAAATATCTGCATTTTGCTCTCTCTTCCTTCCAGCGAAATGGACAGGTTTGGCTTAGAGTGCGGCCCCAGCCAGCCAACCTCTCTCTTCCTCCCTCCTACCCCCACACCTTTGCATTGACTAACCATATTTAGCCCCACCATTTGGTCTCTACCTTCAGGCAGCAAAATGCCTTGAACCCTTCCCTGTTCAAAGGAACAGCACGGATGCGAGGGCGACAGAAAAGAAACTCTCCCTGCCTGCCCCCCCCCAAAACACAGCTGGGCCACAGAGAAAGCGAATGGCCTGTTTCCACAAAGTCTGTTTGGAAGAGCTGACTTACGTGTATCTTTCTACCTCGCCCCTTTCACCCACCTGTTTTCCCTTTTGTTAACCCTGCAACCTGCTCCCCCACTTTCCAAACATTTGGGGCGGTCCCCACCTCTGGAGCCCAGAAAGCATTCTTGGCTGTTATTCTATTTGGAAGCCGGGAGGGGGGAAAAAGCAAAGAAGACAAGGAAGAACCCATCTCCGGCTGTGTGTTATTTCAAAGCACAGGGTCTTTCAAACAGCATGCCCACAGTAGAAGCAGACTTTCAGGTATTATTTCGTGGCCGCGGTGGCCTGGGAAATCCATTGGCCAGAGCATAATAGCAGCAGCGGTATCTTTTCTCTCCTCCAGAGAGTCGGGCATCTCTCCATCCTTACCTTGCAGAGCTGTGTCTATGGAGATTCTCCCGTCATCTCGGTCGTGGTTACCTTTTAAGGGATCTGTTTAAGGGCTTGGTTTAAAGCAGCCCTTTTTTTAAAAGGAAAAAAGCCAAAGCAAAACTTTACAACTGCGGCAAGAAAAATGGGACAAAGCTCACTTAACAAACGTCCCGCTTAGCAACAGAAACACTGGGCTCGATAGTGGTCGCAAGTCGAGGACTGCCTGTACTCCTCTAGTTCAGGAGGAACAACCAGTCCTGAGGTGACCAGCGACAAAATGCTAAGCTGCCAGATGAACACAGCTCTGCAAATCCCAAAAGTGTATTTTTTTTTTTCCAAGAGGCAACTGGACTTTCTGGTTTTTCTTTGAAGACGTTTCGCTTCTCATCCAAGGAGCTTCTTCAGCTCTGACTTGGATGGTGGGGAAGGGAAGGATTGACACTCCTTTGCAGACAGCTGGTCATTTGCATCCTTTTTAGAGGGCCGTTGAGGCCACTTGGAGAGGTTTTATCTGTGTCCTCGGGGTCACCTGAGCAGTGCAAATTGGTGTGGAGCCTTTTAGCCAAGAAACTACTGTCCTCAGTAGTTTACTGAGTTACTACTGTCAGTAGTAACTGTCAGTAACTACTGTCCTCAGTAGTTTGCACTACTGAGGACAAACCACCAACTGGCCTCAAGGACTCTCTAAAAGGATGCAAATGACCAGCTGTCTGCAAGGTGTATAAATCCTTCCATTCCCCACCATCCAGTCAGAGCTGAAGAAGCTTCTTGGATGAGAAGCGAAACGTCTTCAAAGAAAAACCAGAAAGTCCAGTTGCCTCTTGGAAAAAAAAAAATACACTTTTGGGATTTGCAGAGCTGTGTTCATCTGGCAGCTTAGCATTTTGTTGCTGGTCACCTCAGGACTGATTGTTCCTCCTGAACTAGAGGAGTACAGGCAGTCCTCAACTTGTGACCACAATCGAGCCCAGTGTTTCTGTTGCTAAGCGGGACGTTTGTTAAGTGAGCTTTGTCCCATTTTTCTTGCCGCAGTTGTAAAGTTTTGCTTTGGCTTTTTTCCTTTTAAAAAATGCTGCTTTAAACCAAGCCCTTAAACAGATCCCTTAAAAGGTAAAAGGTAAAAGTTCCCCTCGCACATACGTGCTAGTCATTCCCAACTCTAGGGGGCGCTGCTCATCTCCGTTTCAAAGCCAAAGAGCCAGCGCTGTCCGAAGACGTCTCCGTGGTCCTGTGGCCTGCATGACTCAACGCCAAAGGCGCACGGAACGCTGTTCCCTTCCCACCAAAGGTGGTCCCTATTTTTCTACTTGCATTTTTTTATGTGCTTTCGAACTGCTAGGTTGGCAGAAGCTGGGACAAATAATGGGAGCTCACCCCGTTATGCCACACTAGGGATTCGAACCGCTGAAGGAGAGAAGCAACTTAGAACTAAGGAGAAACTTCCTGACAGTTAGAACAATTAACCAGCGGAACAACTTTTGCTTCCAGAAGTTGTAAATGCTTCAACATTGGAAGTTTTTAAGGAAGATGTTGGATAACCATTTGTCTGAAGTGGTGTAGGGTTTCCTGCCTGGGCAGGGGGTTGGACTAGAAGACCTCCAAGCTCCCTTCCGACTCTGTTATTCTATTCTATTAAGTTGAATCCTGCTTTTCCCTTGCAAATTGTCCCGTTTCCCCCCTCCCCAAAAAAGGAGTCCCTTAAGTCCTTTCTGATGGAACGAATGCAGAAAGCAGAATACCTGACTGGTGTGAATCGGACCGACTCCAAATTGAAGTCTTGATTCGGTTTGGGGGTGGGGGGGGAGGGGGTGGGGAAGGAACTGGGTCCGATTCACCCTTTTTCAACGGAGAGAGGATCAAAAAGGAAACCTCATTCCGATGGCATCGAGCTGGATTTCCGAAAAGGCCGCAGGGGAAAAGCTAACCGGGTCTGCCCGGCAGCGTCTGAATCTTTTCAGAGGCCTCTGATTCAATTTGTCTGTTTGATTTGGCTTTCCGATTCAATTAAGCCCCATCAATTGGAGGCGGAAATTAAATCAAATCTCCTTCAAAAGAGGAATCTCCCCTCCCCCCTCCCCCAAATCCATTTTTTTTTTTTTTTTTTTTTTTTTGTGCTGAACACAGCTTGGCAAAGCTGGGTTGCAGGATCTTGAGAGCGTAATAAGAAACCCTTGATCTCCCAGGGTAATCAACCCAGTGCCTGTCTGCCTTCCTGCCTTCCATCCATCCACCTACCCATCCACCCATCTATCTATCTATCTATCTATCTATCTATCTATCTATCTATCAATCTATCTATCTATTTATCTATCTATCTACTTACCTATCTTTCTATCCATCCATCCACCCATCTATCCCTCTTTCTCTCTTTCATCTATCTATCTATCTATCTATCTATCTATCTATCCATCCATCCATCCATCCATCCATCCATCTATCCCTCTCTCTCTCTATCATCTATCTATCTACCTACCTACCTATCTTTCTGTCCATCCATCCATCTATCCCTCTTTCTCTCTTTCATCTATCTATCTACCTACCTACCTACCTATCTTTCTATCCATCCATCCATCTATCCCTCTTTCTCTCTTTCATCTATCTATCTACCTACCTACCTACCTACCTTTCTATCCATCCATCCATCCATCCATCCATCCATCCATCTATCCCCCTCTCTCTCTCTCTATCATCTATCCATCCATCCATCTATCCCTCTCTCTATCATCTATCTATCTATCTATCTATCTATCTATCTATCTATCTATCTATCTAATCTATCTATTTATCTACCTACTTACCTACCTACCTATCCATCCATCTATCCCTCTCTCTCTCTCTCTCTTTCTATCTACCTACCTACCTATCTTTCTATCCATCCATCCATCTCTATCCATCCATCCATCTACCTACCCAGCTATCTTTCTATCCATCCATCTATCTATCTATCTATCTATCTATCTATCTATCTATCTATCTATCTATCTAATCTATCTATTATTTCATCAAGCATCTATTAGATAACAGATATAAGTGTAAACATAATTATGAATACATGAAATGGATATGAATAAAAGGGAACAGTAGGACAGGGATGGTGGTGCGCTTATGCGAGGTCAACAGTAGACAGTCTAAGGTTAAAGTTTTGGGGGTTTGGGGGAGAAAGCACAGAGTCAGGTAGTGCATTCCAGGCATTGACTACCCTGTTGCTGAAGTCGCATTTTCTTCAATCAAGTTTGGAGCGGTTTACCTTGAGTTTGTATCTATTGTGTACTCGTGTGTTGTTGTGGTTGAAGCTGAAGTATTCATTGACAGGACGTTGTAGCAGATGATTTTGTGTACTATGCTTAGGTCAAACCAAAGGAATTCTATTCTGTTCTGTTCTGTTCTATTCTATTCTATTCTATTCTATTCTATTCTATTCTATTCTATTCTATTCTATTCTATCCCCCCTTCCTTCTTCCCTTCTCTTTCTATTCTATTCTATTCTCCTTCCCTCTTCCTCCTTCTCTTCTCTTCCTATTCTATTCTCTTCGTCTTCCTTCTTCCCTTCTCTTTCTATTCTATTCTATTCTCCTTTCCTCTTCCTCCTTCTCCTTCCCCTTCTCTTCTAATTCTCTTCTCTTTCCCTCGTCCTCCTTCTCTTCTCTTCCTATTCTCTTCTCTTCGCCTTCCTTCTTCCCTTCTCCTTCTATTCTATTCTATTCCCCTTTCCTCTTCCTCCTTCTCCTTCCCCTTCTCTTCTAATTCTCTTCTCTTTCCCTCGTCCTCCTTCTCTTCTCTTCCTATTCTCTTCTCTTCTCTCGTCTATTCTATTCTCCCTCCCTCTTCCTCCTTCTCCTTCTTTTCTAATTCTCTTCTCTTCTCCTTCCCTCTTCCTCCATCCCATCTATTCTATTCTATTCTATTCTATTCTATTCTATTCTATTCTATTCTATTCTACTCTACTCTACTCTACTCTACTCTACTCTACTCTACTCTACTCTACTCTACTCTACTCTACTCTACTCTGCTTTACTAACCCAACTGACATCCTTTCCATGTTGTTGCAAGAGAAGGAGGTCTCCTCATTAAGTTTCCCCTGACCCTCCCAGGCTGGCTCTGCCTTCTGAGCTCGCTCCCCCTCTTCCTCCCTTCCAATTCCAGGCTCAGCTCAGTCGGTCGGGTCGGTGGGAGAATTTTCCTCCTGTCAGTTTAATTCTTTGATCGATGGGGAAGAGCAGGAAGACACAACCCAACGCAGCTGGTCTCTCAAGTTACCCCTAGCAGGAGATCGCCGGCACGGTTGGGGACGGCTGAGTGAAATGTTTGTGGAGCGCGCAGAACACAAGTCAATAGTAATTTAGCTGGATTGGGAGCAGCTTCTTCCTCCTCACGTCTGGCGGCTCCCGAGAGGCAGGAGTGCATGCCGGATTATTACTGACTCTCTCGGAAATATTTCCAAAACAATCCTCCGAGAAGCGTATGGTGTAGGGGGGGGGGAGAGTGGTTGAGGGGGAAGGAAAGAGGTGGAAGGAAAAGGAAGCAAAGGGATGGAGAGCTATGAAAACCGTTCGGCTCCAATTCCAGCGCCGGAATTCATTTGGAAGCTCCTTTGCAAACGGCAACAGTTCTCGGGAGAAGATGTCGAACAGAAGGACAGAGTTGGAAAGGACTTTGGAGGTCTTCTAGTCCGGCCCATCCCTTCCCTCCCCCGCCTCTTAGGCTGACCTCCTTTTCTTTGAGGGGCTGCCACAAACAAAAGGGGGGCTCGAGCTATTTTCCAAAGCACCAGACAAGAAACAACGGGTTGGAAACTAATCAAGGAGAGAATCGACCTAGAACTAAAAGAGAAATTTCTTAACGGTGGGAACAATCAACCAGTGGGACAGCTTGCCTCCAGATGTTGTGAATGCTCCATCTCTGGAGGCTTTTCAAAAGAGACTGGACGGCCACTTGTCTGAGATGCTATAGGGTCTCCGGCTTGTGCAGGGGGGGTGGACTAGAAGACCTCCAAGGACCCTTGCAACTCTTGTTATCTGTGAAGTTTCCGAAAGATGCCCTAATTAATTCATGAGCCAAACTTCAAAAGAAATACAGTCATTTATTAGGAGCACCATTTCGGCATTATTCGGATGCAGTTAGAACTAATCCCACGTAGATTCACGTTCCCCTATGACCCTGTCTCTCCCCTCCTCCCTGGCCACGTCACAAATCGCATTCTCCAATTAACCACTTTGGCTGGCTGTGAAACCTAACACCCTCCTTCTGATTGCGGTCAGGAAGCATGTATGGAATGTAGCTTCAGTTAGTCAATCAGCTCTATCAATTCTCCCTCCCTCCTGCTCATGGCAACTTGAAAGCTTTGCAAGTTGACATTATCCTCCAAAGCACCTGAAGGCAGGACAAGAAGCAATGGGTGGAAACTAATCCAGGAGAGAAGCAACTTAGAAATAAGGAGAAATTTCCTGGCAGTGAGAACAATTAATCAGTGGAACAACTTGCCACCAGAAGCTGTGAATGCTCCAACACTGGAAGTTTTTAAGAAAAGGCTTGATAACCATTTGTCTGAAGTGGTGTAGGGTTACCTCCCTAAGCAGGGGGTTGGACTAGAAGACCTCCAAGGTCCCTTCCAACTCTGTTATTCTATTCTGTTCTAGTTATTCTGTTAAACCCAAATAAAGTTTGCCCAATTCTATATTTGCATGACATACCGAATCCCCCCAGTAAACCATCTTATGGCACCATGCCAGGACATGATTTACCCAGCGGGCGAGTTTGTAAAACACACTAAACGCAACTCGGTCTTAGCTCCTGCTGATGTATTGTGTGAACCCACGCTTAATATCTCTCTAGAACATTCCTTTTTTCTTCCCCATCCAATTCCGTTCGCACGAGCCGGGGCCCTGAGAATCCAATGAGGGAAAAATTGCAGTCGCGAAAGAAGAGCGAAAACACGCGGGCCGCTCTTATGTTTTTATTTTTATCTGATGCATTTTATCTGCTTCATCTACTTAATTCTAAGCTGCCTAGAGTCACGTACGGGAGGTGGCTGGCTATATAAATCTTAATAAAAACAACGGAAATAAAACGACGAGCTGGTCGAGGCGAGCCGCGGAACGTGAGCAAAGCCGAGACGCGAAGCCACAGAATCTTCTCTAGAAACGAGCATTATTATTATTTTTTTTAACGTTTCTTCTGCCTTCAAAGACACCCTTCTGTACAATACACAATCAAACCCGGGTGTGATCCAAGCCTGCTTGTTGCAATTTCATGCACAAAACGCAATTATCACATAAAATGGTCATCCTAGTGGACAACCATTTAAATAGGAGCCAGCCGTGTGCAGCAGCTGCCAAAAAAGCCAACACAGTTCTGGGCTGCATCAACAGAAGGATAGAATCAAAATCACATGAAGTGTTAATACCACTTTATGATGCCTTGGTAAGGCCACACCTGGAATACTGCATCCAGTTTTGGTCGCCATGATGTAAAAAAGATGTGAAGTGTGAAGAGCCTGGATAGCTCTGCAAACAAGGCACTGCAATTTAACACCAGCTGTCTGCAATTAAAGTAAGTTCGAATCTTGCCAGGCTCAAGGTTGACTCAGCCTTCCATCCTTTCTAAGGGAGGTAAATTGAGGACCCAGTTTGTGGGGGCAATAAGCTGACTTTGTATAAATATACAAAAGGATGAAGGCTATTGCTTAACGCATTGTAAGCCGCCCTGAGTCTCCGGAGAAGGGCGGCATATAAATCAAATTAAAAAAAAAAAAAAGTAGCACCAGCTGCCTGCAATTACTGCAGGTTCGATTCTCACCAGGCTCAAGGTTGACTCAGCCTTCCATCCTTCCGAGGTAGGTAAAATGAGGACCCGGATTGTGGGGGCAATAAGCTGACTTTGTATAAAATAGAACACCGCTCAGGGGGGGCCAAAAAGCCCTACTAAGCAGGTATATACAAAAGTATGAAGGCTATTGCTTAACGCATTGTAAGCCACCCTGAGTCTCCAGGAGAAGGGCGGCATATAAATCGAACCAATAAATGAATGAATGAATGAATGAATGAATGAATGAATGAATGAATGAATGAATAATAAAATAATAAAAAATAAAATAAAATAAAATAAAATAAAATACAGTCTAAAATGAAATTGGAACGAAATGCAATAATTTAAGAGTATTCCTAAGTGAAATTAGCGGAAATTCTGTGGGTGCTTTTCCTGACTCTGAATCGAGCCAGCCCTGGCTGATGCATTCAGGGAGCTGCATCCACCCAATTCCTGCCTCATGTTATTTCGCTTAGTGGTACATTATTGGATTCTTGAAACCTTCACTTCTGCAACTGTACAGTTGTGTCAGCATTCTCTCCCCCCCCCTTTTTTTTTTTTTCTTTCCTATCCCTACCCTTCCCTTCCTCTTTCTGGCTCCAGTAATTGCTAAGAAAAAAGAAACTAAGCAAGGGTTAGAGAAAAGTGCAAAAAAAAAAAGAAAGAAAGAAAGAAAAGTTACCAGGAAAGCAATCAAGACTTTCTCCTCCCCATCCCACCCTGCATCTGTATAAAAATCACCAGGAGACGGTGAGTTCTAGTCTTAACTTTTGGCGCAAAAAGCCATTTGGGTGATTTTGGTCCAATCACCAGGAGACGGTGAGTTCTAGTCTTACTTTTGGCACAAAAAGCCATTTGGGTGATTTTGGTCCAATCACCAGGAGACGGTGAGTTCTAGTCTTACTTTTGGCACAAAAAGCCAGTTGGGTGATTTTGGTCCAATCACCAGGAGACGGTGAGTTCTAGTCTTAACTTTTGGCACAAAAAGCCATTTGGGTGATTTTGGTCCAATCACCAGGAGACGGTGAGTTCTAGTCTTACTTTTGGCACAAAAAGCCAGTTGGGTGATTTTGGTCCAATCACCAGGAGACGGTGAGTTCTAGTCTTAACTTTTGGCACAAAAAGCCATTTGGGTGATTTTGGCCCAATCACCAGGAGATGGTGAGTTCTAGTCTTACTTCTGGCACAAAAAGCCAGTTGGGTGACTTTGGTCCAATCACTAGGAAACAGTGAGTTCTAGTCCCGTTTTAGGCATGAAAGCCAGTTGGGTGACTTTGGGCCAGTCATCAGGAGACAGTGAGTTCTAGTCCCACCGTACCCATGAAAGCCAGTTGGGTGACTTTGGTCCAATCACCAGGAGACAGTGAGTTCTAGTCCCACGTTAGCCATGAAAGCTAGCTGGGCAACCTTGGCCCAGTCACTCTCTCTCTCTCTCACCCCACTTGACCTCGCATAGGAGCGGGAAAAACAGAAAGAGGAAATTGTGTTGGATATAGGTAGTTTGTTTAAAAAAAATAGTTCATACCAATAAATAAGAGACTCCTAGAGATTATTCTTGAAATATTAAATAAAAGATGGAACCGACCGTCTTCTGAACTCGGCGCAGGCCTCCCAAAAATGTAGCTTGCTTCCTCTCTAAAGTTCTGACTCTGTATCTCAACTGATGAAGCTATATGTGGAAGTGGGGGCGGGGGGGAGATTAAAAGTATTCCAGGCTTTTTCCCCCTCCCCCTTATTTCTCTCCCCCCCCCTTCTGCCTCCCTCGACAATTGTTAAAAATACAGGAGCCAGAAGTCCCACCATCCTGGCTTCCTGTCAAGGAATTAATTGAAAAATAAAATCATTGGTGTTTGGAAGAAGGGGAGGGAACTCCCCAAATGGAGAACCGTTTGGTTGGGAATGGAAAAAGCGCAAGGATTTGGGGAAGGGGAAGCGGGGAAGGGGGTGTCCGCCTCTTGTCAGGTTAATTTCCCTTATATTGATGTTTTTCTGACATTTACTTGCTGTTTATCTGGGGAAAGCAGCTGTAATGCTGGGAGAAAATGCAGCAGCTCGTTCTATCTGTTTATTTTACACCCCTTTTTTTCCCCCCCGAGTCCTTGGGAGGAAAAAAAACAAAAAAAAAGTACATTTATTTGTTTGTCGGAGAGACGGGCGTTTTGATGGGGAAAAGATTGGGATTTGAACAGCTGTTCTCCACATGGAGAGAGAAAGAGAGAGAGAGAGAGAAACGAGGGAAAAGGCAGAAAAAGAAGATTATATCAGAGGAAGGATGAGCTCCACCGTCTCCCACAATTCGCTTGTGACTTTTTTTAAAAAAAAAAAGAAAAGAAAAAAAAAGCCGGAGCAGTTACAGAGTGCTATACAGATCATCTTTGATTTACGACCACAATTGAGTCCGAAAGTTCCGTCACTAAGCGAGATGGTCATTCAGTGAATTTTGCCCCCATTTTAAAACCTTTCTTGCCACTGTTGTTAAGTGAATTGCGGCAGAGAGGATAGGATAGGATAGGATAGGAAGGAGAAGGAGAAGAGAAGAAGGAAGGAGAATAGAAGAGAGAGGAGAAGGAGGAAGAGGGAAGGAGAAGAGAAGGAGGAAGAGGGAAGGAGAAGAGAATAGAATAGGAAGAGAAGAGAAGAGGGAAGGAGAAGAGAATTAGAGAAGGAGGAGGAGGAAGAAGAAGGAAGGAGAATAGAATAGAATAGAAGGCTATCTGCCTAGGGCATGTCTCCAATATAACAGTTTTGGGATCAATTGACTAAGGGGACAGAAAAATTGGTACTCTGCCACTTCCACTCATCAGTGTCACTTCCTCTTACCCAGATCCCCCTGTCAAGAAACAGCGGACAGCCATTTTAGAAGAAATCTTGGAGAAGCTCGAGGATGATGAAGGAGACAATGAGGAGAATAGCTAGAATCGTCACTTCGAAACCTAAAGGTATGTTAAGTATTCCGTTTCTAAAGAATTGACTGAGATCTTCCCTTAGTCCTCACCAACACAGTTGATCTCCTTACAGGAGATCTCCCCTTCTTCTTCTTCTTCTTCTTCTCCTCCTTCTTCTCCTCCCCCTCCACCTCCTCCTCCTCCTTCTTCTTCTCCTCCTCCTTCTCCCCCTCTTCTTCTTCTCCTCCTCCTCCTCCCTTCCTCCTCCTCTTCTTCTTCCTCTTCCTCCTCCCCTTCTCCTCCTCCTCCTCCTCCTCTTCCTCTTCCTCTTCCACTTCTTCTTCTCCTCCTCCTCTTCTTCCTCTTCCCCTTCCTCTTCTCCTCCTCCTTCCTCTTCTTCTTCTCCTCCTTCTCCTCCTTCTTCCTCTCCTTCTCCCTCTTCTTCTTCTTCTCCTTCCTCCTCCTCTTCCTCCTTCTCCTTCTCCCTCTTCTTCTTCTCCTCCTCCTTCTCCTTCCTCCTCCTCCTCCTCCTCCTCCTCGAAGCAATGGATGGAAACTAATCAAGGAGAGAAGCAACTTCTCATTAGTTCTAAGGAGAAATTCCCTGACAGCTAGAAGAATTAATCCACGGAACGACTTGCCTCCAGAAGTTGTGAATGGCTCCAACACTGGAAGTTTTTAAGAAGAGATTGGATAAACCATTTGTCTGAAGTGGTGTAGGGTTTCCTGCCTAAGCAGAGGGTTGGACTAGAAGATCTCCAAGGTCCCTTCCAACTCTATCCTATTCTATTCCTCCTCCTCTTCCTCTCTTCCTCCTCCTCCTCCTCCTTTCTTCTTCTGCCTCCTCCTCCCGTATTTATGGTGATATGATCCCTTTTTGCTATCTTCTGACAAGCCAAGTCAAAGGGAGGAAGTCCCATTCATTTTACCACCGTGTTACTAACTTAACAACTGTGCCAAGAAAGGTGTTAAAAACCTGTCTCGCTTAGCAGTGGAAGTTTTGGGACTCAAATGTGGCCGTAAGATGAAGATTTCCTGTACAGGTGGCGGATAGCTCCTCTGACACACCTGCCTCCTTCTTGGCTCTGTAGGAGACCAGGCAGATTTTTTCCCAGGTTAATCCTCAACAGATTAAATAACTATTTCCCACAGTGTTTCTGCAGTAAACCCAAGATCCAGTGGTATCCATTTATCCCTGTGGAAGGCCATCCTTTCCCAGCGCCTCGGGGTCCATTCTCAGCATGAATGGGGTAGAGGACAAAAGAGGGCAGCCAGAGTTAATCCCAGCTAAAGCAGCTGCTAAATTCCAGCTTGTAGGAGGAAGACCCCTAACTCCCTGGGAAGTCACAGATGAAGAGAAGGGCAAGAACGCGGAGGGTTAACATGCCAAGCCTTCACTTCAATCCTTCAGGATTTGGGAGTAACGACGCGAACCTTTCGGAATCTTTAGGAGTCAAAGGAGAAGAAAATACAGTCCAAAAAAAATTTTTTTTTTTGCAGCCCTTCCCACCTTCGAATAGTGGATTGAGAAGCTTCAAGATTCCTGGCCAAATCTTCGGATATTTATTTTAGGGTGGTGGGACTTTGAAGCGGGGATGATAGTATTTTGATCAAGGAGAGATTCAACCTGGAAATAAGGAGAGATTTCCTGACAATGAGAGCAATCCACCGATGGAACAGAAGTTGCCTTCGGAAGTTGTGGGAGCTTCATCCCTGGAGGCTTTCAAGAAGAGACTGGACGGCCATCTGCCAGAAATGGTGTAGGGTCTCCTGCTTGGGTAGGGGGTTGGAGTAGATGACCTCCAAGGTCCCTTCCCACTCTGTTAATCTGAATCTATCGAAGATGATCAAAGATCTGGAGACTAAAACATACGATGAACGGTTGCAGGAACTGGGCATGGCTAGTCTAGTGAAGAGAAGAGACCAGGGGAGACAGGATAGCAGTCTTCCAATATTTGAGGGGCTGCCGTAGAGAGGAGGGGGGTCAAGCTATTTTCCAAGGCACCCCAAAGTCAGACAAGGAATAATGGATGGAAACTGAACAAGGAGAGATTCAACCTGGAAATAACAATCCAGGGAGAACAATCAGCAGAAGATGGATTGGTGGGAAGGGAACAGCGTTCCGTGGGCCTTTGGCGTTGAGTCATGCCGGCCACATGACCACGGAGACGTCTTCGGACAGCGCTGGCTCTTCGGCTTTGAAAGGGAGATGAGCACCGCCCCCTAGAGTCAGGAACGACTAGCACAGATGTGCGAGGGGAACCTTTCCCTTTCCCTTTTTAAGGACTCTAAGCTGATGACAAGTTTAACTCCACCTCCTCCAGCTTTGCCTGCTCTTCTACATCAAGCAACAAAATTTACCTGCAGGAGAACGACCAAGTTCAAAGGAAGACCAAGGACCCCACAAGAGTTAGGGGAGGTCTCTGCTACTTGTAGTTGGGTGTCATCTCCTCCTCCAGCCCCTTCCTCCCCGTAGGTTTTTTTTTTTTTTTCTTCTTTCATGGCAAGCCAAGTCTCCCCCGAAGACGCTTCTGTGATCTGCAGCAGGCGGGAAAGGATTAGTGTGAGCAGAGTCGGTAGGCTTTGGCAAACAGAGCCCAGCTTGGTTTCAACATCTAATTCAATTTGTTCTGCTGGGATTGAAATGCTTGCCAGTCAGATGTTCGGGGTTACCAGGGGTTGAGAAATGGGGAGAGGATAGCTGGGGGTGGGGGGCAAGGGGGGTGCAAGAGGAGAAGGGAAGCGACGCTCTTCTAAAAATCTTAAGAAGAGTTTTATGGAAATCAATGTAACCTTTTGGGTTTTTCTTTCGCGCCTTCTTCTCTTAGAATGGTCCTCTTTTTATTCTCCTTTTTTTAGGGCCTTGAAGATCTTGTCATTGAAAAGAATTTGTTTGTGTCACTGCGTTATTTTATTTACCAGCTGAGCTTCATATTTCTGGACTATCTGACTTTCCGTACCTTGCCAAGAATTGTTATCAAAAGTTACTACGCATGTCTGCATTCCTTCACTTGCTTCACACACTCTTTCCTTTGTTCTCTTGCCAGCAAGGTCCGGCTGAGAAATAGCCGGCAAGAATTATTTCAGAAATGTAGCAATTACTTTTCTTAGTTAGTGAGGTGTTTTATTTTCTTTATAACAAATAAATGAGTTTTATTAGAAACTTTTCTTCGCGTTTCTTTTTCAGAATATTGCAACAAGGAATAAGCCTCGATCCATCCTCTAAACCAGGGTGATTTTTCCCAGAGCCAAACATGGGATTAATCAACGCCCTGACAGTTTGGGGGGGGGGTCTTTCCGCGCCTTCGTTTACCGAAAGCTCTTTTGGTGGTTGAAGGGTAGTCCAGATAGGAAACTCAAACCACGAATACTAACGCTGCCTTGATAGAGACTCCGCTCTCATTCCTCCACCGGACTTAGTTTTTCCTGACTCTTGTCTAGAACTGCAGCTGTCCCTCCTGCCTCCCAAGGTCCTTCTCGCAGCCCATTACAGGAGAGATGGAGGGAGGGAGATACAAGAGAGAGAGAGAGAGAGGGAAGGGAAGGGAAGGAGAGAGGGAAGGGAGGGAGGGAAGGAAGGAGAATCTGCAAGAAAACAACTAAGCTCAGAGAGGACCAAGGACCCCACAGTCCTCCCCTCCTCCTCCTCTCTCCTCCATCTCCTTTCCTCTCCTCCTCTTCCCCCTCCCACTCCTCCTCTTCCTCCTTCTCCTCCTCCTCCCACTCCTCTTTTTCTCCTCCCCCTCCCCTCCTCTTCCTCCTCCTCCCCTTCCTTTCCTCCTCTTCCTCCTCCCACTCCTCCTCTTCCTCCTTCTCCTCCTCCTCCTCCCACTCCTCTTTTTCTCCTCCCCCTCTCCTCCTCTTCCTCCTCCTCCCCTTCCTTTCCTCCTCTTCCTCCACCCACTCCTCCTTCTCCTCCTCCTCCCACTCCCCTCCTCTTCCTCCTCCTTCCCCTCCTTCTCCCCCCTCCTGCTTTTCTTCTTCTCCTCCTCCCCCTCCTCTCCCCTCCTCCTCTTCCTCCTCCTCCCCTTCCACCTCCTCCTGTTCTACCTCCCCCTCCTTCTTGTAAGGAGATTCCCATTTTATCTCCCTAACACAAAATACCTTGTGAAATAGGTTGGGCTACAATTTGAACTGGTTTTAATAGCTTTATTGTTTTTAAATATCCTGGGGCGGGGGGAAAGAGAGAGAGAGAGAGAGAGGGAGAGAGAGAGTTTTGTTGTTGTGGTGGCGTTTTATATTTTAACTGCGCAACAGCAGTGTCACACAGCAGTTAGTCACAGCCACGAGGCCGGCGGGCTACACAACAGTCCTCGGTTATAAGACGGGTGGTCATCCGACTCGATTCTCAGCTCCGGCCGGGTTGCAAAAAATAAGTCAGGAGGCTACACAGGTCTCCGTGTCGGCCGAAGGGATTTGCTGCCGAGTTCTCCGGGCCCGATCGATTTGACAGAGCTTTCCCTCCAGGGAGCGAAGGACAAAGGAAAGGAAGAATTTAAACCCAAGATGTGTTAATTGGATTAGCAGCTTTCCCCGGCCTAGCTGGGGAAAGGATCACCGCCGTTCCAAACCCAGCATTACCATAAAGGGAAGTCCTGGTTTGTTTGTTGCCAACCCAGGGGATGCCAGACTGTTTGGGTGCTGCTTTTATGTATTTATTTTTATTTATTTATTTGGCATGTCGCACCCGTGGGGTAAACAGTGCCTTTGCCAGGCTGACATCCTTTCTCAGGCGCCCGGTGTCTTCGCGGTATATCGAAGCAGCGTGTTTTATCCGCGGCCTTCTGTTTTCCTTTTCAAATATATTCATTTCAGGAGCCGGAGAGAGGATGAGCGGAGGGAGGGGTGTGTGTGTGTGTGTGTGTGTGTGGGGAGAGAACAAGAAACGGCCTAGCGGGGAGCTTGGCGATTTCAGATTTATCCATTCATGAATAATAATCAGGCTGAGTAATTCACAGTAAATGGGTATCCAAATTGGCTAATAAGGAAGGCTTTCACCTCAAACTGGAATTGGGCAAGGGACCGAGAATATCAACAGACGTTGGCTACGGCGCGAACGGGATGTGACCTGAATCGGCGAAATATGCAAACCGAGCCTCCGTGTGCCAGCAAAATAATAGGCGGCACTCTGTTAGCAGGCGGACGGAAGAGAAGCTGAGCTGGCAAGGTTTGACAGCTTAGCAGCTTTCCGTCGGGGGCTTCCCGTTGGCAGAGCACGCCTTGGTTAACGTCTTCAGGCGGAGGGTCGAAGATTTGGGGCAAAACCTAGACCTTCTGGTTAGAAGGATGAAAATGAAAACTGCAGGGGGGGTGGGGAGGCGGGGAGAAAAAGGCAGCCTAGTTAACGTCCGATGGGTTGATTCATCCAGGATGGGGAAGCCCCCACCTTGGAATCAGAGGTGGTATTCAGCCGGTTCGGGCGAAATGGTAGTAGCGACCGGCGGGTGGGGCCCACTCGTCGGTCTCTATGCCGGCCTATTTAGGTACGTTTTCAAGCTGCGTGCATGCGCGCAAGCCCCATGCGTGAGCGAAGCGTGTGCATGGAAGGACGTGTTGAAGCAAAACGCATGCGTACTCACATTTGTGAACCGGTAGGGAAAGTAAGCAACCAAGAAATTAAAAGAGGCTTGCTCCTGGGGAGGAAAGCTATGGCAAATCTAAAGAGCATACTAAAAAGCAGAGACATCACCCTGCCAACAAAAGTGCGTATAGTCAAGGCGATGGTTTTCCCAGTTGCAATGGATGGCTGTGAAAGTTGGACCATAAGGAAGGCTGAGCGCCAAAGAATGGAGGCCTTTGAACTCTGGTGCTGGAGAAGACTCCTGAGAGTCCCTTGGACTGCAAGGCGATCCAACCGGTCGGTCCTAGAGGAGATCCACTCTGACTGCTCTTTAGAAGGCCAGATCCTGAAGAGGAAACTCAAATACTTTGGCCACCTAAGGAGAAGGAAGGACTCCATGGAGAAGAGCCTAATGCTGGGAATGATGGAGGGCAAAAGAAGAAGGGGACAGCAGAGAACGAGGTGGCTGGATGGAGTCACTGAAGCAGTCGGCGTGAGCTTCAATGGACTCCAGAGGATGGTAGAGGACGGGAAGGCCTGGAGGAACGTTGTCCATGGGGTTGCAATGGGTCGGACATGACTTCGCAACTAACAACAACGATGATAGATAGATAGATAGATGGATGGATGGATGGATGGATGGATGGATGGATGGATGGATAGATGGATAGATGGATAGATGGATAGATCCAAGCGAGTCCTGAGAGTCCCTTGGACTGCAAGGCGATCCAACCGGTCAGTCCTAGAGGAGACCAACCCTGACTGCTCTTTAGAAGACCAGATCCTGAAGAGGAAACTCAAATCCTTGGGCCACCTAAGGAGAAGGAAGGACTCACTGGAGAAGAGCCGAATGCTGGGAACGATGGAGGGCAAAAGAGGAAGAAGGGGATGGCAGAGAATGAGGTGGCTGGATGGAGTCACCGAAGCAGTCGGCCGTGAGCTTCAATGGACTCCAGAGGATGGTAGAGGACAGGAAGGCCTGGAGGAACCTTGTCCAAGGGGCCGCGATGGGTTGGACACAACTTCACAACGAACAACAACAACAAAAGGGAAAGTAAGTGAATACCAGCCTTGTTGGAATGTTCTCCTGGCGAGAAAGTCACTCAGGAGAACTTAGAATAATAGTAAAACTCACTGTGAAGCAGTATATAAGTCTAAGTGCTATTGCTATCTATGTCTGTCTATCTATCTATCTCTCTGTCTCTCCCTGTTTATCTATCTATATCTGTCTATATATCTATCTATATATCAATCTATAACTATTTATCTGTCACGGTGGCGTAGTGGTTACACTGCAGGCTACTTCTGCTGCCTGCCGGCTTCCTGCAAGCTGCCTGCAGTTTGGCAGTTCAAATCTCACCAGGCTCAAGGTTGACTCAGCCTTCCATCCTTCTGAGGTGGGTAAAATGAGGACCCAGATTTTGGGGGCAATAAGCTGACTCTGGAAATCACTTAGAGAGAGCTGTAAAGCGGTATATAGGTCTAAATGCTATTGCTATCTATGTCTGTCTGTCTATCTCTGTCTCTATCTATCTATCTATCTATCTATCTATCTATCTATCTATCTATCTATCTATCATCTATCTATCTATCTATCTATCCATCCTGTCTGTCTATCTATCTATCTATCTATCTATCTATCTATCTATCTATCTATCCATCCTATCTATCTATATCTATCAATCTATCTATCTATCTATCTATCCATCCTATCTATCTATATCTATCAATCTATCTATCCATCCTATCTATCTATCTATCTATCTATCTATCTATCTATCTATCTATCTATCTATCCATCCTATCTATCTATATCTATCAATTTATCTATCTATCCATCCTATCAATCTATCTATCTATCTATCTATCTATCTATCTATCTATCTATCTATCCTATCTATCTATCCATCCTATCTATCTATCTGTCTGTCTGTCTGTCTGTCTGTCTGTCTGTCTATCTCTCTGTCTCTCACTGCTTATCTATCACCTGTCTGTCTATCTATCTATCTATCTATCTATCTATCTATCTATCTATCTATCTATCTATGAATGCATTATTGCAGACTAACTCTGCCGACTGTCAGGAGTTCAATCCTGACCGGCTCAAGGTTGACTCAGCTTTCCATCCTTCCAAGGTTGGTAAAATGAGGACCCAGATTGTTGGCGTTTGCAAGATGCTGACTCTGTAAACCGGTTAGAGAAGTCTGGGAAGCCCTGTGAAGTGGCATATAAGTCTTAAGTGCTATCGCTATTACGAATTCAGTTCTCGGCTCCTTTTTAAGCTTCCTCAACTTGTTCCCGACATTGTGCAGCTTCTGTTCACCAAATTTCTCCTTCCATTTTATTAGTTTCTTTCGCCACCAGGGGGCACAGCCAGCACAATAGACAAGGAACAGCCAAAACAGACAGCAGAAATTCACAATTACGGATAGATAGTCCCCGACTTACAACAGTTCATTTAGTGACCGTGCGAAGTTACAACAGCACTGGGGGGGGGAAAAAGCAACTTGTGACCGTTTTTTCACACGACCATTGCAGCATCCCCAGTGTCAACGCGATTTAAATTCGGAGGCTTGACCGCTGTCTCACATTTATGACGGCTGCACCCTTCTGGGGGGGGAGGGGGGGTCGTCCCTTGATCCCCTTTTTACGACCTTCTGACCAGCAAAAGTCAAATGGGGAGATATGGGATTTATTTTATCAATGGCTAGATAATAAAACATGGAAACGAAATATGAAACGTGAAATGAGTGCTATCGTATAATATTTGAAAATAATTTTTATGAAACGATAAAGCCATAGTTAAATAAATGATTTTTTTAAAAAAAAAAGTCTTGAGTGTATTTGAGTGTCAGTCCCACCAGTCTATGTTACACCCCTCCAACCTCAGTTGTTCCCGTGTCTTCAGTCTGCCCTGAGTATCCAAAATATCTTCGTAGGTCAAGACCTTCTCTCCTTTATTATTTTTATTTTATTTTTATTTTATTTTATTTTTATACCGCCCTTCTCCAGCAGGACTCAGGGCGGTGAACAGCCGAGATAAAACAGAGCATACAAAATTTAAAAACAGTTTAAAAGGAATTAAATAATTTCGGCCCACAATTTAAGACATTTAAATAACGTCGGGTATACCAGACGGGCCTCCTGAGGTAAATCCAACATGGTATTCGTAGTCATAAAACGGGGCAAAACTCAACAACATTTCTCACTTAGCAACATACATTTTGGGCTCAATGAAAGACTGGCCCTAAGTCCCCTTTTTCCGGTGCCGTCATAACCTTGAACCGTCGCTAAACGGATCGGTTGGACGATCCGTAACGCATCGCACCACGTTGGTTAATGATAACCTTGGTGACCTTCAAAAGCGAACCTAATGCCTTATACGGGCAGTCCTCGGCTTACGGCCAACCATGGAGCCCAAATTGCTGTCGCTAAGCGAGACAGCTGTTAAGTGAGTTTCTGTCCCCTCCCTCTTTTACGACCTCTCTTGCTACAGACGTTAAGTGAATCCCTGCCGTTGTAAAATTAGCAGCACAGGTCGTTAAGCGAATCTGATTCCGTCCTCCCCCTCCCATGGACTTTGCTTGTTGGAAGGTCATAAAAGGAGAACACGTGACACACACACACACACACACCGACGGACATCGCGACCGTCGTAAATACGAGTCGGGCCAAGCGTCCGAATTTTAATCGCGCGACCACGGGGTGGCTGCCGCCGTCACAAGTGCAGAAAACGGCCCTAAGTCATTAGATTTCGAACGGTCACTAAACGAACCGTCGTAAGTCGAGGACGGCCTGGGGTGGCGGAAAGGAAGCAGAAGCGAATGCATTTGGAAAACCAAGGTGGGAGGGCAACAGTTTTCTCTAGTTTCCTACAACTGGGTTTGTGAGGGGGGCACCGGCCGGATTTGCATGCAGCTCTAGGCGCCGATGGCGTTGCACGGATAGGAAGCCGGAGGATGGCCAAAGGCCAACCGAGGCTGGATTTGGTGAGAATGCCGAGCGGTTTGTCTGATGGCTGAGCGTGATTGACACTTACAAATTACCAGCCCCGAGTGTCAAGTCTTTGACCCCTGAGTAACGTCTTCGGCAAGCTTTGAGATTTGCCTGCATTTTGTCATCTAATTACTACAAATCCCTTGGAAATTCACTGGCTGGTGAACGCTTGAGGCTGGGTGCCGGATTTTCGCCCGGGTGCGCCTCAGCCTGGCAGATCTGGTCTTTCCTCCTCCTCCTCCTTCCTTCCTTCCTTCCTTCCTTCCTTCCTTCCTTCCTTCCTTCCTTCCTTCCTCCCTTCCTCCTCTGTTTCACTTTCATTCTCCTCCCTCCCTTTCTTCCTTCCATCCTTCCTTCCTTCCTCCTCTGTTTCACTTTCATTCTCCTCCCTCCCTCCCTTTCTTCTTTCCTTCCCTCCTTCCTTCCTTCCTCCTCTGTTTCACTTTTATTCTCCTCCCTCCCTCCCTTTCTTCCTTCCATCCTTCCTTCCTTCCTCCTCTGTTTCACTTTCATTCCCCTCCCTCCCTTCCTCCCTTCCTTCTTCCCTTCCTCCTGTTTCACTTCCATTCTCCTTCCTCCCTCCCTTTCTTCCTTCCATCCTTCCTTCCTTCCTCCTCTGTTTCACTTTCATTCTCCTCCCTCCCTCCCTTTCTTCCTTCCATCCTTCCTTCCTCCCTCCTCTGTTTCACTTTCATTCTCCTCCCTCCCTCCCTTTCTTCTTTCCATCCTTCCTTCCTCCCTCCTCTGTTTCACTTTCATTCTCCTCCCTCCCTTTCTTCTTTCCTTCCCTCCTTCCTTCCTTCCTCCTCTGTTTCACTTTTATTCTCCTCCCTCCCTCCCTTTCTTCCTTCCATCCTTCCCTCCTCCCTTCCTCCTCTGTTTCACTTTCATTCTCCTCCCTCCCTTTCTTCCTTCCATCCTTCCTCCCTTCCTCCTCTCTTTCACTTTCATTCTCCTCTCTTCCTTCCTTCCTCCCTTCCTTCCTGGGAGAAACAAATGCTCTAGGATGCTGGCCTGGCTTGAGGGGTGTCACCCTCACGGTGGACAGTGGGGTCTCTCAGCAGTAGAGAATTGGGCTGCTGGTTTCTTGGGTTTTTGCAGCGGATTGGTGGGACGTCACAATTGTGTTTTGTTACTTCAAGACATTTGATGTTAGGACATCCTGGATATTGGTCCCTCCAGAGGGATTAAATGCAGATTTGTAACCATCTCTCCCTCTCCCTCGTCCTCTCTCTGTCTCTTCTCCCTCCTCCCTGCCCCCTTTTTTCCCCACACACTCTTCCTCTCTTTCCCTCCCTCTCTCTCCTTGCCTTTCTGTCCCCCTCTCTCTCATCCCTCCTTCCCCTATCCCTTTCGCTTCCTCCCTCTCCCCCTCTCTCCTCTCCCTCACCTCTCCTTCCCTACCTCTTTCACTCCCTCCCTCTCCCTCTTTCCCTCCCTCTCTCCTCCTCTCTCTTTCACCCCTCCTTCCCTACCCCTTTCACTCCCTCCCTCTCCCTCTTTCCCTCCCTCTCCTCCTCTCTCTCACCCCTCCTTCCCTACCCCTTTTGCTTCCTCCCTCTCCTTCTTTCCCTCCCTCTCTCCTCCTCTCTCTCACCCCTCCTTCCCTACCCCTTTCGCTCCCTTCCTCTCCCTCTTTCCCTCCCTCTCTCCTTCTCTCTCTCCCCTCCTTCCCTACCCCTTTCGCTTCCTCCCTCTCCTTCTTTCCCTCCCTCTCTCCTCCTCTCTCTCACCCCTCCTTCCCTACCCCTTTCGCTCCCTTCCTCTCCCTCTTTCCCTCCCTCTCTCCTTCTCTCTCTCCCCTCCTTCCCTATCCCTTTCACTCTCCCCCTCTCTCCTCTCTCTCTCCCCTCCTTCCCTACCCCTTTCGCTCCCTTCCTCTCCCTCTTTCCCTCCCTCTCTCCCTTCTCCTTCTCTCTCACCCCCTCCCTACCCCTTTCACTTTCTTTCTCTCTCTCTCCCTCTCTCCTTCCCCTGCTGCTTCTCCCTCCATCCTCTTTCCCTCTCTCTCTCTCCTTCTCCCTCTCCCTCCCTCCCTCTCTCCCTCCTTCCCTTCAGAGCCAAACGATAATCAAGGAGACCACAGGAAGACACCAAATATTTTAAATTCCAACCGGATCTCTTAAAAGAAGATGCGTGAGGACAAATAGCCAGAAGGAAACCATCGTGCTTTAAATTTCTCCTTGTCACCTGCCAATCTGGGAAACCAGTTTTGGATACCACCCCATCAAACAAAACTTCATAACTATCTAGCAGGGAACAGTATAAGTATTCCTCCCACCCACCCCCCTTTTTTAAAAAAATAATGTGTATGGGTTTTGGGTGGGGGGGCAATGTACATAATTGCTCTGTAAAGAATTTTGTGAATGGACCCATCCGAATAATAATCTAAAATAACAATTCCTTCCTTTTTGATGTCTGGTTTCTCTCCATTTTCCCCATTTAACCTTTTTATTCCACCAGGCGGGCCTGGCCTAATCTCTTTCCCTCTTTTCTTTTTAAACATGCAAATTTTAATCTGTTTTTAAATGACTGGGGTGTTTTAATTTGTCTGGGCCAAATTGTTTCATTCGATTTTATCCTGTTTTTAAATTTTGTATTTATGTATTTTACTGTTGGGCTGTTCACCGCCCAGAGTCCTTCGGGAGTAGGGCGGTATACAAATCAAATAAAGATAAAAGAAGATAAAGATAAAACTGGTCATATAAACCTCCAAGCGGCCTCAACGACCCTCTAAAAAGGATGCAAATGACCAGTTCTGTCTGCAAGGAGTATCAGTCCTTCCATTCCCCACCATCCAGTCCAGAGCTGAAGAAGCTTCTGGGATGAGAAACGAAACGTCTTCAAAGAAAAACAAATCCTGAGCAGTGGTGGGTTGCGAAACCGGTCGGATCGAGCAAACCTGTAGCGGCGGCAGTGGGAAGCTCCACCCAGCCGCCCGGATGTCTCTGCGCAAACGGTAGCAAACGAAATTGAAACCCGCGGCCGTTCCTGAGCCATTTGCTGTGCCCATTAGGCAGCTCTGGGCTATGCAGTCTCTTCTCTGATCATCTGGAAGCTTTCAAGAAGAGACTGGACTACCAAAACGGCGTACGGTCTCCTGCATGGGTGTAGGGGTTGGACTAGATGACCTACAAATTCCTTTCCAACTCTGTTAATCTGTTTATTTTATTTATTCATTTTATTGAATTTGTATACCGCCCTGTTAATCTGTTAATCCCAGTCTCCCAAGGCCTTTCTCGCATTACATCACATCACATAAAAACCATGGCAGTTTTTTTTTTTTCCAACCTGCCCAGACGAAATCCTTTCCCCTCCCCCCCCAAATTTCACGGAATGGATTCCTGGTCATCGATTTGGGGACCCGACCGAACCAAGCTAACGGGTGCCTAACTTAACGCCTCTGGCTGGAGGAGGCAGACGTCAGAACGGGGAGGGCGGGGTGTTAAAAACCCGGCAAGAATGCTCGCCTGCAGAATCGGGACTGTGAGAAGTAGGCAGGCCCTGCGTCACAAAATGAAGCAAAGTCACAGTGCAGGGAATCCGCACGGACGTCTTAGAATCCAGTTACCGCCTCCCGAGGTGTGACATCGACGACTCTCACCGGGCCTTAAAGAAAGACAGCTGAATCTCATTCTCACCTCCGGCCAAGCCATGCTGGTGAGAGGATTTTCTCCTTGAAACATTCAACGCCCTTCCCCCATTTTATATATATATATATAAATATGAAAGTGGGGAGGGGGGCTCGCGAACGGCAGAAACTTGTCCAGGCAGCTTTAGAAGACCGAGAATTAAGAAAAGAGGTGATTTTCTTCGGGAGGTGTGAAGGAAAGGAAGCGTAAAAACGGATCTTGAGAAGAGCAGAAATTGCTAGATGATTCCAGAAGGCTCCGTTGGCGAGAGGAAGACTGGTGGAGTGTGGATGAGAAAGACGATGAAATGTGGAGGAGGGGGCAAGTATAGGTTTCTGGAACAGGTCTTCCCAACAGTGGCAACTTTTGAAGATGGGTGGACTTTTATTCCCAGAATCCTTTCCAACCACCGCTGTTGTGAATCGGGGGAAGGTTCTCTACCGTTTTGAGGTGGGACACCGGTCTGTACGGTTTCACATTTCTACCCTAATCCTAACCCTTTTATAAGGGACGCGGTGGCTCGGTGGCTTAAGACGCTGAGCTTGTCGATCGAAAGGTTCGGCAGTTCAGCGGTTCGAATCCCTAGCGCCGCGTCACGGGGTAAGCTCCCGTGATTTCTCCCAGCTTCTGCCAACCTAGCAGTTCGAAAGCAGGTAAAAAATACAAGTAGAAAAATAGGGACCACCTTTGGTGGGAAGGGAACAGCGTTCCGTGCGCTTTTGGCGTTGAGTCATGCCGGCCACATGACCACGGAGACGTCTTCGGACAGCGCTGGCTCTTCGGCTTTGAAACGGAGATGAGCACCCGCCCCCTAGAGTCGGGAACGACTAGCACAGATGTGCGAGGGGAACCTTTACCTTTAATCCTTTTATACATCCTTGAAAATAGACTGTGGGTTCTAATCCTGTCTTTGGGCCAGTCATTGCTGTTTCTGAAATTGTTGCCAATCATAACTGACATCTTCCTGTAACCCTCCTCCTCCTTCTCCTTCTTCTTCTAACTCTTCCTCCTCCTCCTCATCTTCTTCTAACTCTTCCTTCTCTTCTTCTTCTTCTTCTTCTTCTTCTTCCTCTATTTCTAACTCTTCCTCTTCTTCTTCTACTTCTTCTACTTCTAACTCTTCCTCTTCTTCTTCTTCTTCTTCTTCTTCTTCTTCTTCTTCTTCTTCTTCTTCTTCTTCTTCTTCTTCTTCTTCTTCTTCTTCTTCCTCTTCTTCTTCCTCCTCCTCCTCTTCCAACAATTGGGGGTGGAGTGAGATTGAATTTCAACAGCACCATGTTGGACTCGACGGAGAACTCTGCCACAGATGTCTTTTAGCACTCCATAAAACATTGAGTTTTGCTTTTACTGCAGTGAAACCAAGAACTAATTAGTGCTCCTTTCTCCAGTGAGTAAAACCCAAATGTCACACCATACTACAGCTATTAAATCCCAAGGAAGCTGTCTCTCCGTGTGGGAACAGTTTCGTCCGCAGCCTTCGTATCGGGTTTCCCTGTGGCAACTGGCAAGACTCTGTGATTTCAAGATGGCAGTTCAATGGACCAACACGCCATCACGAGAATTTAAAGGGTCGCCACCTGCCAAGGCAGCACAGAATAATTCTCATTGGCCATCAAGAGAAGTGACATTAGTTCCTCTCTGGGTTTGTTAGTTTGTTTGTTTGTCCAGTGGGAACTTTTCCACATCTTACCCAACCTCAGCGTTGAAAATAATGTCTCCAAATTGAAATGTGTTTGACATTAGTGTCCAGGCTCCATTCTTTCCACCTCCATCAAAATGTTGTTGTTCCGGAAGGAAAAATAAAATAAATAAAAACGGAAGCCCAACGTCAGGGTTCCAAGGAACACCCCCAACAAAAGAAAACTCCGAGGTTTGAAGTTCCTCAAAGTTCCATTTTATTAGAGATGTCATATTGGCACATCTGGGAAAAACCCGAATCTGAAACCAAATCCAGGTTTTCTCCACCCAAAGGAAAGTCCAAGTCCCTGCCCAGCACCCACATGTCCACCACCTGGTCCAATCAAAGCACCGTCCCAACTGGAGATGCCTCCCAGTTCCAGCCTTCCAGATGCCGGGCACGATGTCCTTGACTCCTTGAGAAAAGAATGTTATTATGACTATATATATATCACTCTGGCTCCATACAATCCCCCCTCCCAGTTTCCCACAGCAGTAAATATGGCAGGCCTGAAGGTCCAATGAAAAGGATGGCTTCCAGTCCTGACACCCAAGTTGATTCAGGGCAGGGGTGAAATGCTGCAAGGTCTGTTACTGGTGCACTTCGCTACCGGTTCGCTGCGCGGGCATGTGCAATACGCACCAAATGCACTGCATGCACAGTGCGCAACAAACCCATGCTTTGCTCGCATGTACACCGCAGGCACTACCGCGCAGCACTGAAAAAGGAGGCTTAAGAAGCCTTTTCTAAGTTAAGTAGAACAGCGAGGGGGGGATTTTTTAACCATTTTTTTACTACCGGTTCGTGCAAACCGGTAGCTTTTTATTACTACCGGTTCTCCCGAACCGGTCTGAACCGGTAGCATTTCACCCCCGATTCAGGGGTTGCAACCTACAGATATACCCAAGTTAAGGAAATGTGTTCTTGTTTAGGCAAAATCTTTGCTTCCCGCGGTGTCCTAACACAACCGCTAAAGAGATTGTCATTGTCAGGACAAATAACAATATTCAGTATTTCGCATACAGATGGCAACAGCAAGACTCTTCATCACACAGCCTGAGAAACGAGGGCAGGTTTCCAGCTGAAAGGGGGGGAGGGGGGAAAGGACAGGGCCCAACATCTGCCTGTTAAGAGAGAGGTTCATTGAGAGAGACGTAAACTGGCGATGTCCATCCCAAATTCCTGATGGGTGAGAGCCCTGAATTGTGAAGGACCTCATCTTCATGTTCTGCCCCAGCTACGGACCCCAAAGAACGCAGCACACACAAACTCTATACAAAGCTTATTTTAGTCAAATAACTTAGTCTTTATCATTCAAAGGCTGTTAATGAACTGTCTTAACAGCCTACCAGAATTCTAAGATAAGGTAATCACAGTCTTACTAGAGTTGGCAGAAGCAATTTTGCAGACGCGAAGGAGAGTGAACTAAAGTTGTTCCCTACAGCTTGTTGCAAGTGGCATTCCTTCTTAAATAGGCGAAGGGAGTGGCCAATTAGCCCCAAGCCTTACTCTCGAGGAGACCTCCTCCTGAGGAGCCACTCCTGCCTTTTGGCAGCTCTGCGTGCCCGTGCATTGAGAAGAGGCTCTTCCTCTTCATCCTCTTCATTTAATGGAGGTTCTGAAGGCCCTGGCTGAATCCCCGCCTCTGGCACCACATCTTCTCCAGCCTCCTCACTGTCCGACTCGAGTGCCAGCTGCACAGGCTGCTGGCGCAGCACCACACCAGCCTCCTCGCTGTCGGAATCAGCTACAATCTGCACAGGCCGCTGACAGGCCACAACACTTCATCTCTTTCTCTCTCTCCATCTGAACTTCTGAAGAAAACCATTCATTCGTCTTGATTGGGGAGCAAACGCCTGTGATGGATTGCAAAACAGTACAGGTAGTCCTTGATTTATGACAGTTATGCTTAGTGACCGTTCCAGGTTGACGACGGCACTGGAAAAAAGGGACTTGTCGACTGTTTTTCACAGTTCCGTCCTTTGCCGCCATCCCCACGATCACGCGATCAAAATTCAGGCGCTTGGCAACTTGACTCCTATTGATGACATTCGTAGCGTCCCGTGGTCACAGGATCCCCTTCGGCGAACCTTCCAACCAGTGAAGTCAATGGGGAAGCCGGATTGGCTCAACGACCATGTTCCTAACCTATCAACCGCGGGGAATTCCCTTTAGCAAATGAGAGAAGAAAGCTGATAAAATGGGACAAAAGCTCACTTAACATCTGTCTCGCTTACTGGCAGAAATTTGGGAGTCCGTGGTGGCCGTAAGTCAAGGACTATCTGTAACGTGAACATGGTTGGGTCTCTCCTTAACCCCCTTCTGGCCATTACTTTTTGTCCTGCCCTCTGGTGCTATCGGGATAGGAATGTGGGGAGGGGGGGGAGAAATTAAGGAAAAAGAAGGAAAGAAAAACACAAATATGAAGAACAGTCGAAGGAATTGGGTATGGTTAGTCTAGAGAAAAAGAAGGACTGGGGAGGGGGAGGACATGATAGCAATATTCCAATATTTGAGGGGCTCTCACAAAGAGGAGAGGGTCAGCCTATTCTCCAAAGCACCTGAAGGCAGGATAAGAAACAATGGAAGGAAAGTAACCAAGGAGAGAGAGAACCTGGAATTAAGGGAGGAACATCCTAACAGTGAGGACAATTAACCAGTGGAACAGCTGGATTCCAGAAGTCATGGCTACTCCATCACTGGAGGTTTTTAAGAAGAGACTGGACAGTCATTTGTCTGAAATGGTGTAGGCTCCAAGAGACCTCGAAAATCCCTTGCAACTCGTATTATTCTCCAAAGCACCAGAAGGCAAGACAAACAAGAGATGGAAACTAACCAAGGAGAGAAGCAACTTAGAACTAAGGAGGAATTTCCTGACCGTGAGAACAATTAATCAGTGGAACCATTTTTTTTTTTAATTTGATTTATATGCCGCCCTTCTCCGAAGACTCAGGGCGGCTTACAATGTGCTCAGCAATAGCCTTCATCCTTTTGTATATTTATACAAAGTCAGCTTATTGCCCCCACAAACTGGGTCCTCATTTCACCTACCTTAGAAAGGATGGAAGGCTGAGTCAACCTTGAGCCTTGGCGAGATTCGAACCCTGCAGTAATTGCAGGCAGCTGGTCTTAATAAGCTTAATAACAGGGTGCCTTAAACCCCTGTACTCCCAAGGCTCCAATTTGCCTCCAGAAGTCGTGGGCGCTCCATCACTGGAGGGTTTTAAGAAGATGTTGGATAACCATTGGTCTGAAATGGCGTAGGCTCTCCTGCTTGAGCAGGGGGTTGGACTAGAAGACCTCCGAGGCCCCTTCCAGCTCTATTCTGAAATCTATATACAAGTCCTTTTTCGAGAAGGAACCGACTGCACAATTGGGGGCTCCCTAGGCGGCGATGGCAGCCAGATCTGCCACCAGCGCGCCTGAATGGGTTTGTCGATCCGCTGGGAGGACTCTGCTGCTCCATCAACGGGCCGAAGCAACCTGTGATATTTCCTCAGCCATCTCTCTCTCTCTCTCTCCCCCTCCCCACCTCCTCCTTTGTCTGAAAAGCCCGGGCTGTGCTTCATCTCCGCACGCCGACTCCGAGGGCAATTTACAACTGCCCGTCACTGCCCCCCTCGTGCCATCTCCCCAGCTTTATGGAAAGAGCCTTGGGGGCGCCTGCTTGCTCCATCACTCACGAGGACCTTCGTTGAGGCCACCGTGGCTGCCATGGCAACGGGGCGAGTGGCTGGTCCTGCAGGATGATAAGTAGCCTTTGCAGCAAAGGGGAAGGAGGAATTATGGGGAAGGTGAAGGGAATTGTGTCGAGAACAGGTCTCTGGGCTTCGTCGGGGTTGGGCTTTGTGTAGAAATGCAGCCAGCTCCCCTTCCCCACAATAGCTTGGAGGGTCTCTTTTCTTTCTTTTTTTTTTTTTTTTTGCTGGCTAAAAGCACCTAATTTGAAAACTTGGCCTGCTCCAAAGGAATGCATGGTCTGTGTCAGGGGTCACCAACCTTTTGGACCTCAGGGGCCACTCAATTCGTAATTTTAAATCCCGCGGACCACTAATATGATCTGCCTAATGACCGACTGGGTGGGCGTGGCTAGGTGGTCATGTGACTGGGTGGGCGTGGCCAACTCAATGTCACTCACGTCGAGGGGCGCCTCGCCGGCCTCTACTCGCCCCTCCCCTCCCAGCCATGCCTTGCCTGCCCGCCTGGGCTCCTTAGGGTCCCAACGGGAAGCAGTTGTTGGAGCTAAGCAGCCCCCACGAGAAAGAGTTGGCAAAACAGCTCAGTTCAAATTGGATCTGGCCGAGAAGGAGGCTCAGCAGAAGCACCTCACTGAGGACTAGGAGCATAGGCTTTCCAAGCAGAGGGAAGACCTGCAGGAATGCAAGGCCGGGTACCGGCACCTGGAGGCTCAGTGGACTGAGATGGTCAGCCAGTTCCAGGCCATGATGCAGTCCCACTGGAACGAGGCCCTCCGGCTCTTCGCCACCAGCGGCACTTATACATTCAAGATGCAAAATGAAATCTTGTTTAAATGAAGCTCTCAGAACCAGTTGCGTTTGTCTTGTTACCCAGGGGTAACAAGGGATCAATTAGGGCCCATGTCTGTGTTTCTAGAATCCTAGAGGCTGGATCCACATTAGAGGGAACTTGTAGAAAAACTGCATAACATTCATGGAGAGAGGATGGATAGATAGATAGATAGATAGATAGATAGATAGATAGATAGATAGATAGATAGATAGATAGATAAATAGATAAATAGATAAATAGATAAATAGATAAATAGATAAATAGATAAATAGATAAAGATAGAGATAGAATAGATAGTATATATAAAAAAGATGATAGAGATGATATGATATGATATGGATGGACACATGGATGGATGGATGGAGACAGATATAGGTAAGTAGGTAAGTAGGTAGATAGTAAAAAAGATGATAGAGATAGAATAAATAGGATAGATAGATAGATAGATAGATAGATAGATAGATAGATAGATAGATAGATAGATGATAGAGATGAGATGATATGGATGGACAGACATAATAGAGATGAGAGATAATATGGATGGATGGATGGAGATAGATAGGTAGGTAGGTAGGTAGGTAGACAGACAGACATAGATGAGAGAGCAACAGCACTTAGACTTACATACCCTCTTACAGCTCTTCCTAAGCGGTTTACAGAATCAGCATATTGCCCTCAACTGTCTGGGTTCTCATAGATTTGACTGATTGATTGATTGAACATTCATCCCCATCTTCTGGGCCACATCTCATCTCCTCAAGCCCCGTTCAACGGAGCTCTCCTCCTCCTCCTCCTCCTCCTCCTCCTCCTCCTCCTCCTCCTCCTCCTCCTCCTCCTCCTCCTCCTCCAAGAAGAGCTAAGCAGGACAGCAGGGAGACGTTCACCTTTCCTCTTGAAATTACCCTTTTCCACCTTGAAGCTTCTCCCCTATTAGCAGCCAGGCAGATGGAGGCAAACCAGACCCCACCAGCCTTCCTCCTTGGGCTTTTTAACAAGCAGAAGCGAACGAAGTGTCCAATCAATCATATTTAAACAAAAGCCACTCTGGCCCTAGGGCCTTTTAAAAAGCTGCTTATTTAATTAAAAGTCCCATTTTCCATATTTATGGCTCTTGATTCAGTTAAATATTAACTGCCTGGGCCAGGAAGGGTTTATTTATTTTATTTTTTTTCCTAGGAAAGGGCCTAGGCAAGGGAAAAGTCATCTGGGTGGCTCACATTCCATCAGAAACAAGACAATCCCGTTCTTAACTGAAGAAGATGGGACATAGATGGGTTTTCTCTGTAGACTTGCAGGCAGGAAGTGGGTATGTCTAGTTTAATTAAAAGAAGGTCTCGGCGGTGATAAGATAGCAGCGTTCCAGTATCTCAGGGGCTGCCGCAAAGAGAAGAGGGGGGTCAACCTTTTCTCCAAAGCACCTGAAGGCAGGACAAGAAGCAACGGATGGAAACTCATCAAGGAGAGAAGCAAGATATAAATCAAATAAACTAACTAAACTAAGGAATTAAGGAGAACCTTCCTGACGGAACAATTCCTGACGGGAACACACGGGCCTGGTGGCTCAGCAGACTGATAGCATTGTGATTAACACCAGCTGTCTGCAATTACTGTAAGTTCGAATCTCGCCAAGGCTCAAGGTTGACTCAGCCTTCCATCCTTTCTAAGGTAGGTGAAATGAGGACCCAGATTGTGGGAGCAATAAGCTGACTTTGTATAAATATACAAAAAGGATGAAGGTTGTTGCTTAGCGCATTGTAAGCCGCCCTGAGTCTCCGGAGAAGGGCGGCATATAAATCAAATTAAAACAAAACAAAACAATTAAATCAGTGCAAAGGTTTGACTCCAGAAGTTCTCCAACATTGGAGGTTTTTAAGAAGAGACTGAACAACCATTTGTCCAGAACGGTATAAGCAGGGGTAGGTTGCTGGGGGTTCGCAGGAGTTCGGGAGAACCTCTAGCTAAGATTCTGTGCAGTTCAGAGAACCCCCAAATCCCATTCCTGGCTGGCCCCACCTCACCCTGCCCACCCTGCCCCTCCCAGGAGTCCCCACGCGGCCCGTTTTGGATGCAGGTATGTGCGGAGTCTTGGGGAGGGTGAAAAACGGGCCTACCGGAAGTTCAGGAAGGCCGGAAAATGGGCCTGTTTCTGGCCCCCAGGGGGCCTCCGGAGCCTGGGGAGGCTGTTTTCACCCTCCCGGAGGTTCAAGAAAAGCCTCTGGAGCTCGGGAAGGGCAAAAACGTCCCATCGTGGTGCAGGAGGCCAACTAGGCCACGCCCACCGTGGCCACACCCACCCAGCAACCAGGCAGAGAACCCCTTGCTAAAATTTTTGAAGCCCACCCCTGGGTATAAGGTCTCCTGTTGATTAGGGGGGTTGGACCAGAAGACCTCCGAGGTCCCTCCCAACTCAGCTATTCTGAACTCAGAATATTTTGTTCTTCGTGATGCTGTTGACTCAAACTCCAAGTAGAGAAGTTGTGAGGGCTCCATCACCGGAGGTGGTCATGAAGAGACTGGACAGAATGGCATAGGTATAGGGTTTCCTGCTCAATCATGGGGTTGGACTAGAAGACCTCCAAGGTCCCTCCCAACTCAGCTATTCTGAACTCAGAATATTTTGTTCTTCGTGATGCTGTTGACTCAAACTCCAAGTAGAGAAGTTGTGAGGGCTCCATCACTGGAGGTGGTCATGAAGAGACTGGACAGAATGGCATAGGTATAGAGTTTCCTGCTCAATCATGGGGTTGGACTAGAAGACCTCCAAGGTCCCTCCCAACTCTGTTATTCTATATTCCGTAAAAAGCTTGCTGAATCTAACACACTCAACATTCTGTGCCATCAGATGAATTCAGGAGCATCTTGAATATTGGAGCCCTCGGAGCGATACCTAAAGGGCTTCCTCAAAATCTGGAAATATTGAATTTATCAGACCAAAACGCCCTAATTTTACAGAAAACCGTCCTGCTTGAACGGCTTATATTTTCTCAGATGCTACTTTTAATCATCGGTTAGGGGTTGAATTATTAAAAGTTTCCACCCCTTGGACTGTGAATCGAACCGCAGGTTATTTACACCTATTTTATTTTTATTTTTTTTTTAAATCGAATTAAATGTCCTTAATGTTTAAAGATAAATTAAAATATCTGATTTAAATTCCTCGGTCAAAACAGGGCTGCCCAGGGTGTTTTTTTTTTTTAAAAAAAGGTCAAAATGGCAGTCTTGATTGAAGTCAACAATGCCGTTTTTGTGGGGAGGGATTGCAGATGCCTCTGTTTGGAGAGAGAATAATTTTGGAGTTTCTCGCTTTGTTTTTGCATTTAATTAAATAAAAGGTCTTGGTTCTTTCCCTGCTCCCCATCAATAATGATTCTTTATAGGAAAACCAAGGGAAAGCCCCCTTAGGAATGTGTCTGTATGTATAACCACGCATGAGAAATAGGCCCCATTTTTCCTTTCTTTATATTCTGTTGGTGAAACATGAATCGGATGAATTGAGCTTTAATGGATTCTTTTCAGGCCGTGCTTATCTGTTGCAAACAGTCGAACACTTGAAAGCTTTGTTATCACCTCGTTGGCTTGTTGGACCATCAATGACCTTGGCTCTTGAGATGCAGTCAACATTTCTCTAAATGTATGTGGAGATGCTCAGTCATCCGGGTCATAGTTGCCTCAAAAAAAAACTGGATTTTTTTTTTCCCTTGGGGAAGAAAAAGAAGAAGATGTTTTGCTTCTCATCCAAGAAGCTTCATCAGTTCTGGCCAGAAACAATAATCTCCTCCTCCTCCTTCCCCTCCCCTTCTTCTTCTTCTTCTTCTTCTTCTTCTTCTTCTTCTTCTTCTTCTTCTTCTTCTTCTTCTTCTTCTTCTTCTTCTTCTTCTTCTTCTTCTTCTCCTCCTCCTCCTCCTCCTCCTCCTCCTCCTCCTCATTCCCCTTCCTCTTCTTCCTCTTCTTCTTCTTCTTCTTCTTCTCCTCCTCCTCCTCCTCCTCCTCCTCCTCCTCCCCCTCATCATCGTCTTCTTCTCCTCCTCCCCCGCTTCTTCTTCTCCTCCTCCTCCTCCTCCCCTTCTCCTTCTTCTCCTCCTCCTCCCGCCTTCTTCATCTTCTTCTCCTCCTCCTCCTGCTCCCCCTCATTGTCTTTTCCTCCTCCTCCTCCTATTCCCCCCTCTTTTTCTTCTTCTCCTCGTCCTCCTCCTTCACCTCCCCTACTTCTCCTCCTTCTCCCCCTCTTCTTCTTCTTCTTCTCCCCCTCCTCTTTTTCTTCTCCTCTTCCTCCTCCTCCTTCTTCTCCTCCTCCTCCCACTCTTCTTCTTCTCCTCCCCCTCTTCTTCTTCTTCTTCCCCTCCTCCTCCTCCTCCTTCCTCTCCTCCTCATTCCCCCTCTTCTTCTTCTTCTTCTTCTTCTTCTTCTTCTTCTTCTTCTTCTTCTTCTTCTTCTCCTCCTCCTCCTCCTCCTCCTCCCCCTCATCATCGTCTTCTCCTCCTCCCCCTCTTCTTCTTCTTCTCCTCCTCCCCTTCTCCTTCTTCTCCTCCTCTTCCCGCCTTCTTCGTCTTCTTCTTCTCCTCCTCCTCCTGCTCCCCCTCATTGTCTTCTCCTCCTCCTCCTCCTATTCCCCTCTTTTTCTTCTTCTCCTCGTCCTCCTCCTTCACCTCCCCTACTTCTTCTCCTCCTTCTCCCCCTCTTCTTCTTCTTCTCCTCCTCCTCCCCTCTTCTTCTTCTTCTCCCCTCCTCCTCTTTTTCTTCTCCTCTTCCTCCCCCTCTTCTTCTTCTTCTTCCCCTCCTCCTCCTCCTTTTTCTCCTCCTCCTCCTCCTCCTCTTCTTCTTCTTCCACTTGCCTTTTGAAAAACCACCTTTGAGTTAACTTGCTGCCTCGTTCTGTGTTTCGACATTTCATTCACCGCCAGTCAGCTCCTAAAGAAGCCATATACCTGGTTAGTTTTAGATGGGAGACCACAAGGAAATTCCTGCCAGGTGGATTAGCTGGAAAAATATCTTAGAAAAAGGCAATGAGGAAATTGTTTCTGACAGGTGCTAGGAAAAAAACCCAACTGAACATGTTCATAAAGACATTGAAAGCTGAGTTTAATTTAAGGGAGAGTGAGTGAGTGAGTGAGTGAGTGAGTGAGTGAAGGAGAAAGGAAGAAAGGGATGAAGGAAGGTAGGGAGAAAAGGAAGGAAGGTGAAAGGAAGAAAGGGACAAAGGAAGAAAGAGGGATGGAGGAAGGTAGGGAGGAAAGGAAGGAAGGTGAAAGGAAGAAGGACAGAGGAAGAAAGAGGGATGGAGGAAGGTAGGGAGGAAAGGAAGGAAGGTGAAAGGAAGAAGGACAGAGGAAGAAAGAGGGATGGAGGAAGGTAGGGAGGAAAGGAAGGAAGGTGAAAGGAAGAAGGACAGAGGAAGAAAGAGGGATGGAGGAAGGTAGGGAGGAAAGGAAGGAAGGTGAAAGGAAGAAGGACAGAGGAAGAAGAGGGAGGGAGGAAGGATTATTGGAGGAAATTAAATATCATTTGTTGTCCAAAATTACATGAAGCCGACTTCAAAAAGTGGGGCTAACCATATAGTTGCAAAGGGGACCTTGAGAGACGGGGGGAAAAAATCCTCTCCAGGTCCCACACAACACTTTGGCCTTTACTGCAAAGGAAGAATTCCATTTTCTATGACTAGTCTTTTTTTTTTTCTTAAAAAAAAGAATAATTTCCTTCCTGCATCTCGGCATTTCGAGAAATAAATCGCCTGCAGCCTTTCCTGCTCCAAGCCCCCTCTTCTCCCAAGGTCTCATCTCCAAAATGGAGGAGGGTGGGATGCAACAGACAGACTCCATCGCCCCCCCCCCCAAAAAAAAAAAACTAGCCATCTCCTAACAGCCCCGGTCCCGGAGAGAGATTTGTCCGAAACAAACTGAGTGTCTCTTTCATCACAGGCCAAAAAAAGTCTCATTTTCATACCGAGGGAAATGAAATGACCACCACCAGACACACACACACAATTCCAGCCCCCCCCCCAAAAAAAGCAGGATGGGAGGGGGCTGTGTCAGCAACAGGGGTGGACCCGGAGACCTTGTGTGTTTGTGTGTGTGTGTGTGTGTGCATCGCACACTGGTGTGTAAAAGGATGGCGACAACAGAGACAGAGTGGAGGAAAGGAAGCAGGTCATCTCACCCAGCTGGTCATTTTCCTCCTGGGATGGAAGGATGGGAAGGGAGCGGAAAACCGGTTAGACGAAGGAGGGAAGGAAGGAGGGGTGGGGGAAGAAAAAAAAAGAGAGAGAGAGAGAGAGAGAGAGAGAGAGACCAGGTTATCAAGAGAAGTGTGAAGACAATAACGCAATCTGACATTTCTGAAATGAGACCCCCCTGGTTGCCTTGGCAACGGCTCACGTGGGAACCGTTCCCAGGAGACGGGGCCGGGCGAGATGCACTATAAATGATGTTTGATTAGAATTTAAATCATTTAGGTGGAGAGAAGATAGGCCTTTTGTCAGCAAGGGGGCCTGGGGAGGGGTCAGCTGCCAGGCAGCTGGGCTCAAGTGTATTAGCCCGGGCATGTATAACGTTGGAGGGGAAAAAAATGGGGGGGGGAAGAAAGGTCAGCGGGGGCGTTGATTACTTTCGTCCTCGCCATCCTGTCACTTTTACAAGAACCTCTCCATCCCCGCCCCGCCCGGTGGTGGTTTGGGTGGGGTGGTGGGGGAGGACATTTCCCCCTGAGATGAGGGGGTGGGTTGGGGCTGCAATGGGGAAGTCAAAATGCCAGCCGTGGATGGAGGAGGGGGCAAAGCCTCCCACCCCCCCATGCCATCACCAGGGCCATCTTGACTTTTTGGGATCTGGTGGCCTGCTGTCAACCCCACTAGATTTGGGGATTTGGGGTCAAATGTTTGCTTTCCTTTTCCTACTTGCCTCCGTCCCTCCCTCTCCTTCCTTCCTTCCTTCCTTCCTTCCTATTTTCTTTCCTTCCTACCTCTTCTCCCTCCCTCCTCTTTCCTTCCTCCCTCCCTCCCTTCCTGTCTCTTTTCTCCCTCCCTCCCTCCTTCCTTCCTATTTTCTTTCCTTCCTACCTCTTCACCCTCCCTCCTCTTTCCTCCCTTCCTCCCTCCCTTCCTGTCTCTCTTTTCTTCCTCCCTCTCCCTCCTTCCTTCCTTCCTTCCTTCCTGTCTCTCTTTTCTCCCTCCTTCCCTCTCCTTTTCTTCCTTTCTTTCTCCTTCCCTTTCTTCCTCTCTCTTTTCTTCCTCCCTCCCTCTCCTTCTTTTCTTTCTTCCTTCCTTTCTACCTCTCCTCCCTCCCTCCTCTTTCCTTCTTCCCTCCCTCTCTTCCTCCCTCTCCCTCCTTCCTTCCTTCCTTTCTTCCTTCCTTCCTGTCTCTTTTCTCCCTCCTTCCCTCTCCTTTTCTTCCTTCCTTCCTTTCTCCTTCCCTTCCTTCCTGTCTCTCTTTTCTTCCTCCCTCTCCTTTTCTTTCTTCCTTCCCTACTTCTCCTCCCTCCCTCCTCTTTCCTTCTTCCCTCCCTGTCTTCCTTCCTGTCTCTCTTTCCTTCCTTCCTTCCTTCCTTCCTTCCTTCCTTCCTTCCTTCCTTCCTTCCTTCCTTCCTTCCTTCCTTCCTTCCTTCCTATTTTGATTCCTAAGGGCATTTCATGTGTAAAAAGCATCTAAATTGCAAATGCTGAACTGATTCTTTCCACAGCTAAACTATAGTGGTCCTATATGTGTATCCTTGGGGTGTCAGATATTTCTTTATCTGAGGAGGGGGGGTTTCAGGATAGAAGGGGAGGAGAATGACTATGGGGTCCTTGGTGCTCTCTGAGCTTGGTTGTTTTCTTGCAGACATTTCATTACCCCACTAGGTAACTTCATCAGTGCTAGAAGGGAGTGTTAACATCCGCTCTCATTCTCCTATCCTAGCGAGTAGATAACTTTAGACAAAGTAATGAAACACAACTCGGGGCCACTCAAAAGTGGGGGCCCTCTTCTCTTCAGTGCCTGTCGATCATCTCAAGACGTCAAATTTGCCGAAAACCGGTCCAAAGGAAGAGATGCTCTTGGGATAGGAAGCGGGAAAATTGTACGGTGCTGAGAGAGCGTGAGAAACAATTCTGGACAAGCCCACCGTTCCACTCTCTCCGGACACAGCTGGGTTTTTTTTTTTTCCCCTTCGGCGTGAGTGTCTTTTAATTGGACACTTGATAAAACTGCAAATGTGTCGCAGGTGCCGGGTTGCAGCCTGCTGGGCCCGCCCGGACTTCAGGCTGCGGGAAGACTGTTTAACAGCCGTGCACCCTGACGCAAACTGCATTAGCGCTGGAGTAAATATTCCGGAGCTGGCAAGCGAAGAGCTAAGGGTCTTGGTTTATTGCAACTGAGCTTCCTTGCATCCATGCAACATGTCAGTGCTATTTTTTTAATATAAGGGATCCGGTGGCTGAGTGACTAAGACGCTGAGCTTGTCGATCGAAAAGTCGGCAGTTCAGCGGTTCGAATCCCTGGTGCCGCGTGACGGGGTGAGCTCCCGTGACTTCTCCCAGCTTCTGCCAACCTAGCAGTTCGAAAGCAGGTAAAAAATGCAAGTAGAAAAATAGGGACCACCTTTGGTGGGAAGGTAACAGCATTCCGTGCGCCTTTGGCGTTGAGTCATGCCGGCCACGTGACCACGGATACGTCTTCGGACAGCGCTGGCTCCCCGGCTTTGAAACGGAGATAAGCATCGCTCCCTAGAGTCAGGAACGACTGATTATGTATTGTGTGTTTGTTTGTGTATAAAATTTTTAAAAATTGGGGGGGGGAAGAAAAATATATTTGTATTTGCTCAGTCATTTCAAGTTACCCACCTTACTAAGAATAGCTATGTCATTTTGTGCTTCTAGGTCCTTAATTCTTTGGGCAGCTCTTCTTTTCTTTTTTCTTTTTTTGAATTGTTCTCCTGTTACGCGAGAGCCAGGAAGGCCACAGCTTCTTACAAAATTTGTTAAGTTTGGTGATCAGATTTGTGAGTTGGACGTGGGGAATTGACCGTGGGAAATTGGCTGTGGCAAGTTGTCTCCTTCCAACCTTGGGAGAGAGCGCAGATGGGTGTTTTGTGGTGCTCTGGGTAAGATAAGAAAGGTAAGATAAGCAGGTGTATCTTTGGAGGAAGGCAGCGCTTGCCTGCTGACAAACTTCCAGCCGCCTCTCCGTTCCCAGCGTGCCCAAATATTTATTTTTCCTTTTTTTTCTAAGAGATTTATTTCCTGCCCCCATTTCAAAGGTAACAAGTGAACACCTGAGTCGAGCAGGTGCCGATTTACCTGAGCTCCACAGAGGAGAACCCAACCACAGGGCCGCTTAGCACCCCGAAGCCTCTCTTCTGCCTTTTATCTTAATTCTACGGTTCTAAATTCTTAAAATTTCTTAATTCTGGTTTTTAACTGCTTGTATAGACAGTGGTGGCTCAGGGGCTAAGACGCTGAGTTTGTCGATCGGTCAGGTCAGCAGTCCAGCAGTTCGAATCCCTAATGCCGCGTAACGGGGTGAGCTCCTGTTACTTGTCCCAGCTTCTGCCAACCTAGCAGTTCGAAAGCACGTAAAAAATGCAAGTAGAAAAATAGGGACCACCTTTGGTGGGAAGGCAACAGCTTTTTTGTGCGCCTTTGGCGTTGTGGCCACATGACCACAGTGACGTCTTCGGACAGCGCTGGCTCTTCGGCTTTGAAACAGAGATGAGCACCGCCCCCTAGAGTCGGGAACGACTAGCACATATGTGCGAGGGGAACCTTTACCTTTACAGACAATATAGAAGTCTGCCCAGCTCTCTGTCGAGTTCACAATTCATTTTGATCTGGATAGTTAGCCTATTCATCCAGAGCAGCGACTATGCAGGGGACGCAGAAGCCAAAAAAGGTTATAACATACTATAAAAAAATTCTGGAAATGGTGCAGAGAAGAGCAACCAGGATGATTCCTTCGGGAGTAGGGCGGTATAGAAATCAAATCAAATAAATAAATAAATAAATAAATAAATTAGGGAGCTGGAGGATGAAACATACGATGAACAGTTGCAGGAACTGGGCATGGCTAGTCTAGTGAAGAGAAGGACCAAGGAAGACAGGATAGCCGTCTTCCAATATTTGAGGGGCTGCCACAGAGAGGAGGGGGCCAAGCTATTTTCCAAAGCACCCGAAGGCCAGACAAGGAATAATGGATGGAAACTGATCAAGGAGAGATTCCACCTGGAAATAAGGAGGAATTTTCTGACAGCGAGAACAATCAACCTGTGGAACAGAAGTTGCCTTCCGAAGTTGTGGGAGCTTCATCCCTGGAAGCTTTCAAGAAGAGACTGGACTGCCATCTGTCAGAAATGGTGTAGGGTCTCCTGCTTGGGTGGGGGGTTGGACTAGATGACCTACAAGGTCCCTTCCAACTCTGTTAATCCGTAAAAACTCTGGAAAAGATTTATAATTTGGATTGCCAGCTCATCAATCAAGCCAGACTGGCCAAAAGAATGTTCCTTTCCACGGTCCCGTTGGCACTTTCTTATAACCTGGCTTGAACGGTTAAGAGAATTCGCTCTAGTCAATTCCATTCATTCTTAAATGCGTCCAGTTTGATTTTGAGGAGGGGGGGGAGCTGGTTTAATATGTACTGTTCCCTACCCGTATCCCACTTCCGAAGGCAACTTCTGTTCCATCGGTTGATGGTTCTGACGGCCAGAAAGTTTCTCCTTCTTTCCAGGTTGAACCTCTCCTTGGTCAGTTTCCATCCATTGTTCCTTGCCCCCTTGGTGGACAGGAGCCCCCTGTTCCTATCCTCTTATCAAGTCCTCCTTTTGTTTACCTACAACGGCACCATATCTAATTAACTTCCAATGCTGTAGGAGATTACGGTGACGGTTCTCGCTCAGTTGCCTCCGGAAAAGAAAAGGCCAAGGAGATAAGTGTATTATTACTCATGAGCAGAGGTGGGCCTTACCATTAGCCGTAAGGAAGCAGTTACCCAGGTGTGTTTAGAGCGCCGAGATAACCTTGGAGAAGGCTTGACTCTTGCTGGTGTAAAAAGGAAGGATGAAACACAGCCCAGCTTTGAAGGATCTGTTAGCATAACCTCTATCAATGAAGAGGACTTCTAGAATGTGTTTTGATGTCTTGTTTCCTGACCTAGCCTACTTGAGGGACTAACGTCGATCTTGAAAAAACCCGGCTACATTTCCCTTTCTTTTCTCTCTTGCAAAGAGAAATGAAAACAGAGCTTATATTTTTGAGTTTTTTGTTGTTGTTTTTTTTTCTCACGGTGTCTTGTCTGCTCCAGCCTTGGCTCACGTTTTGCTAATGGTCTCTTCTCCAAGGTCATCTCTCTGTCCCTCTTGAACAGCGTGAAGGATGTACGGTACCCAGAGGCCTGCAGAATAAGAAGGGTGCCAGATGAAAGGAAGCTTGATTTCTTCTGAATCAACATGGAGGATGATTAAAACTTCTGGGCGAAGTCTAATTGTGGAGACTTCAACTCCCAGAAGGAAGCTAGGTCAAAGGAGCTAGATCAGGGATCTTCTTCACTGATCTACAACCCCCCTATCTCTCATTCTCGTTCTTTCTCTTTCTCTCCCTCTCCTTCTCTCTATCATTTATTTTTCTATCTGTCTGTCTAACTATCTGTCTTTTTTTTTTTTTTTTTTTTTTAATTTGATTTATATGCCGCCCTTCTCCGGAGACTCAGGGCGGCTTACAGTGCGTTAAGCAATAGCCTTCATACTTTTGTATATTTATACAAAGTCAGCTTATTGCCCCCACAAACTGGGTCCTCATTTCACCTACCTTAGAAAGGATGGAAGGCTGAGTCAACCTTGAGCCTTGGAGAGATTCGAACCAGCAGTAAATTGCAGGCAGCTGTGTTAATAACAGGGTGCTTTAAACCACTGTAGTACTAAGGCTCTGTCTATCATCTGTCTATTTTTCTGTCTGTATCTATCATCTATCTAGCTATCTATCATCTGTCTGTCTGTCTGTCTATCATTCATCTATCTATCTATCATTGTCTTTTTCTGTCTGTCTGTCAATCATCTGCCTATCTATCATCTGTCTATTTTTCTGTCTGTGTCTGTCTATCTATCTATCTATCTATCTATCTATCTATCTATCTATCTATCTATCTATCATCTGTCTGTATATCATTCATCTATCTATCTATCTATCATTGTCTTTTTCTGTCTGTCTGTCTATCATCTATCTATCTATCATCTGTCTATTTTTCTGTCTGTCTGTCTAGCTATCTGTCTATCATCTGTCTATTTTTCTCTCTGTCTATCATCTATCATTTGTCTATTTTTCTATCTGTCTATCTATCTATCATCTGTCTTTTTCTGTCTGTCTATCATTGTCTATTTTTCTGTCTGTCTTTCTACTATCTATCTATCTATCTATCTATCATCTGTCTATTTTTCTGTCTGTGTGTATCTATCTATCATCTATCTATTTTTCTGTCTATCTATCATTTATCTATCTCGTCTGTCTATCTATCATCTGTCTATTTTTCTGTTGGTGTCTATCTGTCATCTATCTATCTATCATCTGTCTATCTATCGTCTGTTTATTTTTCTGTCTGTCTGTCTGTCTGTCTATTTTTTGTCTGTCTGTCTATCATCTATCTATTTTTCTGTCTGTCTGTCTATCATCTGTCTATTTTTTGTCTGTCTGTCTATCTATCATCTGTCTATTTTTCTGTCTGTCTGTCTTTCTATCATCTGTCTATTTTTTGTCTGTCTGTCTATCTATCATCTGTCTATTTTTGTCTGTCTGTCTATCATCTATCTTTCTATCTATCTGTCTATCATCTGTCTCTATCTATCTATCCATCTATCCAGCCATCTATCCATCTCTCCTTTTCTCCTCACAGCCATTCTCTCCTTCTGCTTCCTTTCCCTGCACCCTTCCTCTCCTCTGCCTGAGAGAGAGAGAGAGAGAGAGAGAGAGCGCTCTCCCTTGAAATATATACAGTGTAAATATATAAAAAGCCAGCATTTGCCCGCTGCTTACGTATTCATGAAATAGTAAATAAATTTTATGGGATAATGTGAAGGCTGCCAAAGAACTAGGAGATGGAAACCGGTCCCTAATGAGACTCCGTGTCAGCCTCCTGCGTTTGGTATTGATCTGGTGGCACTCCCCCTCCCCTTCCCCTTCTGCCGTCTCCCCCAATGGTGGAAAGGAGCAGGCACGGAGTTGTGGGTTTTGCTGACAAGTCACTTATGGCTTTGGGAGGGGTGGGAGTTGTGAACTTGGCAAGGCTGGGCTAGGGGTGGCGGAGGGAGGGAGAGGAAAGGCAGAATAACACAGTTGGAAGGGACCTTAGAGGTCTTCTAGTCCAACCCTTGCTGAAGCAGGAGACCCTATTTCAATTTTAGACAAATTGTTGTCCAGTCCCTTCTTAAAATCCTCCAGTGATGGAGCACTCACAACTTCTGGAAGCAAATGTCAGGAAATCCCTCCTTGGTTCAAAGTTGCTTCTCTCCTTGATGAGTTTCCACCCGTTGCTTCTTGTCCTGCCTTCAGGTGCTTTGGAGAACAGCTTGACTCCCTCTTCTTTGGGGCAGCCCCTGAGATATTGGAAGGCTGCTATCATGTCTCCCCTAATCCTTCTTTTCATCAGACTAGACATACCCAATTCTTGGAAATCGTTCTTCATATGCTTTATCCTCCAGTCCCCTAATTATCTTTGTTGCTCTTCTCTGCACATCTTTTTTACATCGTGGTGACCAAAATTAGATGCAATATTGCAAGTGTGACCTTCTCAAGTCATGATAAAGCAGTTTATGGTCACCTTTTTTCTGTGAACACGTTGGCACACATGATGCCCGCTCTCAAAAGAACTATATCTATATATGTATCTATATATATCTAATTTATCTATCTTTCTATCTCTATCTATCTATCTATCTATCTATCTATCTATCTATCTATCTATCTATCTTCTATCTATCTATCTATTTCTATACCCTTGTTTCCCTGAAAATAAGATCTGATCTTATATTAATTTTTGCTCCAAAAGATGCACTACAGCTTATTTTCTGGTTAGGTCTTATTTTGGGGGAAATACGATACTAAATGCACCTATCTGGCTGACAATCTTAACTGGAGCTTATTTTGGGGGTAGGGCTTATATTACGAGCATCCTGAAAATTCATGCTAGGATTTATTTTCTGGTTGGGTCTTATTTTCGGAGAAACAGGGTATCTATCTATCTATCTATCTATCTATCTATCTATCTATCTATCTATCTATCTATCTATCTATT